>NC_081363.1:9051091-9351091 GCF_030684315.1 Stegostoma tigrinum
TGGGGTAGGCCATTTAGGACAGAGATGGAGAAATTTCTTCACCCACACAGTAATGAGCTTGTGGAATTCACTACCACAGAAAGCAGTTGAGACCAAAGCATTGAATGTTTTCAAGAAGTTAGAGTTGTTAGGAGTAATGTTGTGAGGAGAAAGCGGGAGCAGGAAACTGAGTTGTAAAGTAAGCCATGATCATACTGTAAGGTGGAGCAGGCTCAAAGGGCCAATTAGCCTATTCTGTTTTCTGTTTCAGACGTGACACTAATTTCTCACGTACCACCCCATTTCTAGGCCTATCCATCGAACAGTTCACGACTCTGATGAGCAGGAAGTTGGCAGCCCAAGATCGCTATGACGAGATACGGCAGATCTTCTTGGCATTTGACGCACGCTGTAGGTTTTACCACCTTGTCACAAGCTGACAATCTGTGTAGTATAAGATAACAAGGTGTAGAGCTGGATGAACACAGCAAACCAGGCAGCACCAGAGGAGCAGGAAAGCTGACATTTCAGGCCTGGACCCTTCTTCAACCTCAACATCCTTCTTCAGAAATGGCGGAGGGGAAGGGGGCTCTGAAATAAATAGAGAGGGAGAGGCGATGATAGAAGGTGGATAGAGGAGCAGATAGCTGGAGAGAAGACGGACAGGTCAAGGAGGCAGGGATGGACTGTATAATGGTGAGTGTAGGTTGGGGGTTAGTCAGTGAGGAGGGAGGGGTGGGTAAGTGGGAGGGAAGACGGACAGGTTACAGAGGCAGAGATGAGGCTAATAGGTAGGAAGTGGGGGCGGGGGTTGGTCAGTGAGGTGGGAGAAGCGGATAGGTGGGAGAAAATTGGATTATCCAGGGAGGTGGGGACGAAATGGGCTGGTCTTGGGATGAGGTCGGGGGCAAGGTGAAGCTTGTGAAGTCCACATTGAGTCCATTGGGCTGCAGGGTTCCAAGGCAGAAAATGAGGAGCTGTTCCTCCAGCCTTCGGGTGACATCGTTGTGGCACTGGAGGAGGCCCAGGATGGGCATGTCATCCAAGGAGTGGGAGGGGGAGTTGAAGTGGTTCACGACTGGGAGGCATTGCCGCTTATCATGAACCAAGTGTAGGTGTTCCACAAAACGGTCCCCAAGCCTCTGCTTGGTTTCCCTGATGTAGGGGAGGCCACATCTGGAACAGCGGATACAATATAACGCATTAGCAGATATGCAGGTGGACATCTGTTTAATGTGGAAGGTTTTCTTGGGGCCTGGAAGGAGGTGCGGGGGTAGATGTAGGGGAAGGTGTAGCACTTCCTGTGGTTGCAGGGAAATGTGCCAGGGATGGTGGGGCTAGTGAGGAGTGTGGAGCAGACGAGGGAGTCACAGAGCGCGGTCCCTCCAGAAGGCAGATGAGGACAGGGAGGGAAATATATCCTTGGTGAGGGTCTCCTGTCTCAATCTGTGCTGTAGCTGCCCAAAGCAATTTAGTTTCAGGCAAGAGTCTGTTTAAGAGGCAGCTCATTGCCACTGAATGGTGTCTTGGATCAAAGCTATGACTACATTGTGTCTGAAGGCAGTTGATAGAATGGCAAATGACTGGCTTTGTACTCTGTATTTTCCTTCAGTGAGCTGAGAAGTTTTGATGGAGTTGTTTTACATCACGAAGGGCTTGGATTGATACAAAGGGACTGTTTCCATTAGGTAAAGAATCGATAACCAGAGGGGCTGATTTGAGCAGATTAGCAAGAATTCTTTTAATTATGCTGGGATAGAGGGAAAGGTAGGATGTCTTGGACAACCTCAATTACTCTTTGAAAGAGTTGTTGCAGACTTGTTTGGATGAATGAATGGTCTCCTCCAGACCCTGTTGCGCTAGACAATTTTCTGTACCATGTCAAAACTAACCTTCAAAATAAGGATGCAGATAAATACGGCGTAATTACAGTACAGAAATAGGCCATTTGACCCACCTGAACTATACCAGAGTTTACAACACTAAGTCCACTTCACAGTTTACTTCATCACACATTTAGAGTCAAAGCCCTAAACTGTACAATTCCCTCCCTGAATGTGCACCTCACTATCTCACGAGAAATATTTATAACCCAGGTATTTAACCAAATCATTGGCTATCTGTCTTAATGTCTCCTGGTGTATCAATATCAAATTTTGCTGACTGCTTTTCACTGAACTGCTAGTAGCATTTCACTGTACCTTCAGAAGATTTGAAACAGTTTTTTATTGCATAGAGATGTAACATGTTTGCTTGTGCTTCCTTTTCAAAATCTTGCTGTCAGGTCGTGCTTTTCTGACTTTGGATGATTTTAAGAGGGCATTTGCGAATGTTACACCCCATCTGCCAGAGCAAACTGTGGCTGAAGCTTTCAGGTAAGTCGTTTGACAAAATAATAAAGATACACAATTTTTTGGCTTGGAACGGGCTAATCCTTGGGTTTGTTGTCCTGACAAGTTCCTGTCAAAAGTCTGTCTCTTGCTTGGAGACAGGAAACGCTGGACATCGGACAGCAAAGACCAGTCCGTTTTACTTTCTACTTTCCTCATAACAACATATTATATTAGTAATGTTGATATTAACTAATCAATGTCAATCAATGAGTATGTGACAGCGCCCAGACAAACCGCTGGAGCTCTGGGGACCATAGGTCTGAAGTCACCACCCCTCCAAATCTTGAGAATTACATAGAACAAGCAGCACAGAATCAGGCCATTTCACCCAACCAGTGCAGGCCAACACTGATACTTGGCCCAATCCTCCTCCCATCTGACTTCATCTCATTATCAACACATGCTTCCATCTCTTCTGGTTTTTCCAGCCTCCCCTTGAATGCGTCACTGTTGTCCATGTCAGTCAGTCCCACATCTTTTCTGCTGTCTGGATAAAGAGGCTTCTTCTGAATTCCCTCTTGGGTTTCTTCCTGCCACATCAGTATACTCATCTTTTGCCCTTCCTCCAACATTGGAAAACCTCTGTCAGTACCCAGACAAACAAAACACTTTAATAATTTTTAATATCCTTCCAGCAAGGTTTTGTTAAATACCTAGATTCTAAACCTTCCTCGCGAAGTAGGGAGGTGCAGATTTCGGGAGGGAATTGCAGAGTTTAGGGCTTTGGCACTGAAGGTGTAACTAAGTAAACTGGGAAGTGGACTTTGAGTTGTAAACTCTAGTATATTTCAGGTGGGTCAAATGGCCTTCTGGGCCCCACAGATCACCACTGTTGTCTTCTCTAATCCAAACGACATAGGCCTAGCCCCTTTCCTGTTGTATCATGAAATGAATCAAATCAACCTTTAATGTATCAGCAGAGCACTACAGATGCTGAAAATCTGAACAAAGAAAATTACAGCACAGGAACAGGCCCTTCGGCCCTCCAAACCTGTGCCGATCCAGATCTTCTATCTAAACCTGTCGCCTATTTTCCAAGGATCTGTATCCCTCTGCTCCCTGCCCATTCATGTATCTGTCTAGATACATCTTAAATGACGCTATCGTGCCCACCTCTACCACCTCCGCTGGCAACACGTTCCAGGCACCCACCACCCTCTGCATAAAGAACTTTCCACGCATATCTCCCTTAAACTTTTCCCCTCTCACCTTGAACTCGTGACCCCTAGTAATTGAGTCCCCCACTCTGGGGGGGAAAAAGCTTCTTGCTATCCACCCTGTCTATACCCCTCATGATTTTGTAGACCTTAATCAGGTCCTCCCTCAACTTCCATCTTTTTAATGTAAGTAATCCCAATCTACTCAACCTCTCTTCATAGCTAGTGCCCTCCATACCAGGCAACATCCTGGAGAACCTCCTCTGCACCCTCTCCAAAGCATCCACATCCTTTTGGTAATGTGGTGACCAGAACTGTACACAGTACTCCAAATATGGTCGAACCAAAGTCTTGCACAACTGTAACGTGACCTGCCAACTCTTGTACTCAGTACCCCATTCAATGAAGGAAAGCATGCCGGATGCTGCCTTGACCACTCTATCGACCTGCGTTGCCACCTTCAGGGTACAATGGACCTGAGCGCACAGATCTCTCTGTACATCAATTTTCCCCAGGGCTTTTCCATTTACTGTATAGTTTGCTCTTGAATTGGATCTTCCAAAATGCATCACCTCGCATTTGCCTGGATTGAACTCCATTTGCCATTTCTCTGTCCAACTCTCCAGTCTGTCAGTATTCTGCTGCATTTTCTGACAAGCCCCTTCTCTATCTGCTACTCCACCAATCTTAGTGTCGTCTGTACCTTCCTTCAGATCATTTTGTTCATTTTGAACAATGAAGAAGAGTCTAGGCCCGAAATGTCAGCCTTCCTGCTCCTCTGATGCTGCTTGGCCTGCTGTGTTCATCCAGCTCTGCACCTTGTTATCTCAGATTCTCCAGCATCTGCAGTTCCTACTATCTGCTGGAGAAAAACAGCAGATTTGCCAGCATCTGTGGAGAAAGAAACGGTATCAAGTCTGGTGATTTTTCTTTGAAGCTGTGACCAACTGACCAATTCAATGGCTGATATAGTCCTGTCCTGTGCACATGTTGGGTTCCTCCCTTGCTGTCTCCACACTGGATTGGTGTAACAGATTAGGGTCTGCTGCAATCATGCTTTGTGTAAAAGTGAACTGGGCATCCCCACTCCACACAGTCAAAGAACAAACTCGGCCCTTGCAGACTGTAAGATGGAGCCCCCAAATATCTAATTTTGTGGGTTTGTTGTCTTCGCTCTACTGACAAGGGCAGTGTCTACTTTCTAGTTTCAGTAAGCGTGGGGCGACAAAACTTGAGTTTTGAATTGAATGAATTGAAGTTTCCCAAGGCATTGCATTATTGAACAGAATTGAACACTGGGCCAGAGGTTGGGTACCTAGGATAGGTGAACAAAAGCAACAGTGAAAGAAGTGGATTGTAAGGGGAGCATCTTGAAGGAAGAGAAAGCAGAGAGGTTTAGAATTTCCAGCGCTGACGGCACAGCCACCAATTAAGAAAATTGGGGATTGCTAGAAGCCAAATTGGAGGAATGTGGAGTTTGATTATAAATGGATTGTTGGGATTTATAGGGATGTGGAGAAATGAGGTTATGGAAGGAATTGCAAATTATGGAAGACTGTTTTAAATTCGAGAAATGATGAGAAACAAAGACCTGCAGTTCATCAAGCACAATATTTGCTGGGACCTTTTCATTAAAGCATTGCTCCAAACAAGGGTATCTTCAATATCTGTGTTACTATCTCTCTGGTTGACAGACTTTTTGGCTGACAAAAAAAAATTTGAGTAATCAGCAGGCAAAGGGATCCAATTTGAGTGTCTTCAAAGAATACCTTGCCATTCTTCAACTGGTAAACTTTGGATTTTGCACTTCATATTCTCTTGAGCAGACCATGCAGCCGAGTTTCCCTTCAGTGTATGATATTTAGCTTAGCGGCAGTATGAAGCCACGACAGTGAGATACTCAACCTTACAAAAGTGTTGGATTCTCAACTGCAGGAATTGCCCTTGTGTGCAGATCTCCCATCCCCCCAGGGGGTGGAGCACTCGAGCAATGAGAGAGGCCAATTGTGAATTGGCAAACAAATCTATTTTACATGAAATACATGAATGAATTGTTTTTGTAATGAAATTTATCTATTATCCCTCATTACACCAAAAATGATAACACGCTGTGTAGATTTTACCTTGCGGCTGATTATCTGAGTTGACACCCTGAATATCTTGTGTGTGACTTTATTCAAACCATATTTAATTTCTAGACAGTGTAACATAGATCAACTCCAAAATCTCTTCTAGACCAAACGGAGGACTTAAGATGTGACTTTGGTATCTTTGCTCAGGTCTCCTCAACTTCCCTTCATTAAAGAAAAAGAAGGATCCCTGTTTTTCTGCATCATTAGTGCATCAACATTCAAATTCCATTCTTGGGAATAACCCAATTTCCATGCTATTATTTTGCTGTGGTTCCTGTAGAACTGAGCGGAAAAAAGGACAAATTCAACCTCCCATTCCTGGTTTGCTTTCACTGTACTAACACTAAGTTTGTTTTTAAATAAATATTTAGTATGACTCAAACATGTTCCATATTCCTGCTCCAGTAGTGCAACCCATATGATCAATGGCATCCTTTTCAAACATGTTCAGATGAATGAAGACATTTGTTGTCAGTCTGGGAAACTTGCAGTAAGTTTCAAATCAGTTTATTCTCTCTCCTATGTTTGTGCAGATTAATTTAGTCCACTTGATTTTCCTCTGGCTATTCACAGGGATACTGTTTATTGAGGATAGACAAAAGCTGCTGACTGTTCCTACCTTGTATGTGTTTAGCTTGGAAATCTAGACTTACGGTAACTGGCCGTGTAAGATTTTAACTGCACCCCCCCCCCCCCCCCCCCCCCCGCCAAGCCGGCCAGAGTCCAAGGGGATGATTTGATCAAAGTGTTTAAAGGTGGAAAGGTTTGGTAGGGTGCCTACAAAGTTCCCATCCCCTCTATTGGAAATACATGCAAACAATGAGAATTTTATCCCCTTGAGCCTGCTCCACTACAGCAGGTGATCTACCTCAGTGCCATTTTCCTGCATTGTCCCCACATCCCTCGATATCTATGACATGTATTGTGAGGAAAGATATCTGATATTATTGTGAATATGTGTGCCATTTTTAGAGTACAGATTTCAATCTGGTGGTATCTGACCGTTTGATATTTTTGTGAAGGGTTGAAGAAATGACTAGTCAGTTGTTCATATGACCTAATCCTGCATGTGCCTGGGAGCAAGGAACCCCAAAATGTTTATGGGAGACTGTTGTCACTTTGTCGGGTTTAAGACAGGGAGTAGTCAGCATTGAAGGCCATGACCATTTTATTGTTTAGGATCATCAAGGATTAATTTTGGTTAGGATACTTTGGTTTAAAATCCCAGAAGGTGGAATATTTGAGCAGTTTGGACACTTGTGCCAGCATCAAAAGCACAATGTATTTTCCGTCCTAGAAAGGAGTATAGAATAGTTGGACAACACGTTACCATAGAATAAAGTTAGATGAAGTAACTTGCACACTATGTAAATATTTGGTTAGAAACCTGCTGATTATTTACAGCCTGTGAAAGACTAGACCCTCAGTTTATGGGGAGATGATGGCCTAGTGGTATTATTGCTGGATTGTTAATCCAGAGGTCCAAATTCTGGAGACCCAGTTCGAATCCTGCTGTGGCAGATAGTGGAATTTGAATTCAATAAAATATCTGGAATTAAGAATCTAATGATGACCGTGAATCCATTGCCGATTGTTGGGAAAAACACATCTGGTTCACTAATGTCCTTTAGGGAAGGAAATTGCCAACCTTATCTGGTCTGGCCTACATGTAGCTCTCAGACCCACAGCAATGTGGTTGACTCTGAACTGCCCTCTGGGCAATTAGGGATGGACAATAAATGCTGTCTGGCCAGCAATGCCCTCGTCCTGTTAAATGAATAAAAAATAGTGGTGAGTATTTATGTAAGAAGACTTCACAGTACTAAGAACCAATTTAGTTGAACTTAAAAAATGTAAGAGCAAGGGATAATGTCGGTGGATTTTGAATTTCTGTGAAGTGTTGGTGTTGGGGAAATAGATGAAGACTGTGTTTTGCTGTGTTTTAGAACGTGAGAACTGGCTCTGAGGCAAGGACAGTGTCACTGCACCACAAGAGTCCAGAGTTGAGGGAAGTAAGGTAATGTGCTGGAAATGGGAATCACCTGGGAAGAAGCAGATTCCTCTGCCTGGTGTCTGCCCTGGGAACCAGGTTGCTAGGAGTAGATTTTTCAACCCCTTGAGCCTGTTCAGACAGTCAGCATATTGATGGATCTGTTGTTCCAATGTTTGAATGTGTCCTCAATGATACAGCCCCATCCTATTTGTGCTGAGTTGGAGGTGATGGGACCACCTTCTTGAGTAGCAGCAACGTGACAGCGAAGGAAAAGGTACCTAACTTGGAGAGGATAGTGTGGAATCCAGAAGGGTAAATTGAGTTGAGATAGAGATCAGTCACATTCTGTTAAATTGTGGAAGAAGTCCAAGGGATTAAGTGACTTGTTGCTATCTTTAATGTGCATTGTTGGTTAGTGTGGAATATAAAGAATGATGTGGTTCCAGACACCCAGCTGGAGGTTGGAGTATTTTTGAAGGGAGTTGACAGCCAGGGTAAACTGGAATCATGTGTGGGTTGGACAGGTTTCAGCGAGGGTGAAGGAAACGCTTTCTAGGCTTGCTAGAACTTCTAATTTCATGTTGTCACCTTTTTGAAAGGGAAGAGGAACAAGTTGTAGATTTTATAAACAGTGTTGGAGAAACTCTGCAGGTCTGGCAGCTTCAGTGGAGAGAGAAACGTTTAATGTTTCAAGTCTGATAGGAGTCTTTTTTTAAAATTCAGATTTCTAGCATCCTGAGCATTTTTCTTTTAATTAGCAGATCTCCTTTGTTCATCCAAACAACTAGAACAAACTGATCTGTGGCAGAGACACTACTGGTTCAACAATAAAAACAAAAACTGCAGAGGTGGTGTTGTGATTGCATCACGAGACTAGTAATCTAGAACCCAGGCTAACGTCCTGGAGACAGTTGTTCAAATCCCATGGTGACAGCTAGTGGCATCTATATTAATAAATCTGGAACTGAAAGCTCATGTCTGTGATGGTGACAATGAAGCGATGACTGTTGTAAAACCCCATCTGGTTCACTAATATCCAGGCATTTCAGCAATGTGATTGGCTGTTAACTACCCTGTGAAAAGGCTGAGCAAGCCATACAGTTCTAAGGCAGTTAAGGGTAGATGGACTTGTAAGTGATGCCTGCTTCCCTTGGAATAACATTTTAAAAGTTAAAGAACAGTGATAATGATGTAGTGATTGGTTACGGGTCCCCTTAGATTGAATTGCATAAGATGCATGTCCTTGCTTTTATTCATTTGTGGAACATGGGTATTGTTGGCTGGTTAGCATTTATTGCCTGTTCCTAGTTGATGTTGAGGAGGTGGTAGTGAGTTGCCTTCTTGAACTGCTGCAGACCAGGTGCTGTGGGTTGATATTTGGGGATGGATTTCCAGGATTTGGCCCAGCAACACTGAAGGAACTGTGATATAGTTCCAAGTTCGGATGGTGAGTGGCTTGAAGGGAAGCTTGCAAGTGGCGGTGTTCCCATATATCTGTTGCCCTTGTCCTTCTAGATAGAAGTGGTTGTGGGTTTGGAAGGTGCTGATGAGGATCTTTGGGGTGAATTTCTGCAATGCACCTTGTGGATAGTGTTGAGTGGCATTGGTGGAGGGAGTAGGTGTTTGTGGATTTAGCACCAATCAAGCAGGCTGCTTTCTCCTGAATAGTACCAAGCTTCTTGAGTGTTGTTGGAGGAGTATTCAATCACATTCCTGATTTGTGCTTTGTAGATAGTGGACAGGCTTTGGTGAGTAAGGTGGTGAGTTACTCGCTGCAGTATTCCTAGTCTCTTCCCTGCTGTTGTAGCCACTGTGTTTATGTGGCTAGTCTAGTTCAGTTCCTGGTCAATGATAACACTCAGGATGTTGAAAGTGGGGGTTTCAGTGATGGTAACACCATTGAATGTCAAGGGGGTAGTAGTCATCGGTCGTAGTCTGGCATACGTGTGCTCCAAATATTATTTGCCACTGATCAGCCCAAGTCTGAATATTGTCTAGATCATATCGTATTTGGACACAAACTGCTTCAGTATCCGAGGAGTCACAAATGGTACTGAATATTGTGCAATCATCAGTGAACGTCCCCACTTAGAACATAGAACATAGAACATAGAACAGTACAGCACAGAACAGGCCCTTCAGCCCACAATGTTGTGCCGACCATTGATCCTCATGTATGCACCCTCAAATTTCTGTGACCATATACATGTCCAACAGTCTCTTAAATGACCCCAATGACCTTGCTTCCACAACTGCTGCTGGCAACGCATTCCATGCTCTCACAACTCTCTGCGTAAAGAACCTGCCTCTGACATCCCCTCTATACTTTCCACCAACCAGCTTAAAACTATGACCCCTCGTGCTAGCCATTTCTGCCCTGGGAAATAGTCTCTGGCTATCAACTCTATCTATGCCTCTCATTATCTTGTATACCTCAATTAGGTCCCCTCTTCTCCAATGAAAAGAGACCGAGCTCAGTCAACCTCTCTTCGTAAGATAAGCCCTCCAGTCCAGGCAGCATCCTGGTAAACCTCCTCTGAACCCTTTCCAAAGCATCCACATCTTTCCTATAATAGGGCGCCCAGAGCTGGACGCAGTATTCCAAGTGCGGTCTAACCAAAGTTTTATAGAGCTGCAACAAGATCTCACGACTCTTAAACTCAATCCCCCTGTTAATGAAAGCCAAAACACCATATGCTTTCTTAACAACCCTGTCCACTTGGGTGGCCATTTTAAGGGATCTATGTATCTGCACACCAAGATCCCTCTGTTCCTCCACGCTGCCAAGAATCCTATCCTTAATCCTGTACTCAGCTTTCAAATTCGACCTTCCAAAATGCATCACCTCGCATTTATCCAGGTTGAACTCCATCTGCCACCTCTCTGCCCATCTCTGCATCCTGTCAATGTCCCGCTGCAGCCTACAACAGCCCTCTATACTGTCAACGACACCTCCGACCTTTGTGTCGTCTGCAAACTTGCTGACCCATCCTTCAATCCCCTCATCCAAGTCATTAATAAAAATTACAAACAGTAGAGGCCCAAGGACAGAGCCCTGTGGAACCCCACTCACCACTGACTTCCAGGCAGAATATTTTCCTTCTACTACCACTCGCTGTCTTCTGTTGGCCAGCCAATTCTGTGTCCAAGCAGCTAAGTTCCCCTGTATCCCATTCCTCCTGACCTTCTGAATGAGCCTACCATGGGGAACCTTATCAAATGCCTTATGACCTTATGATGGAGGGAAGGTCATTGAAGCAGCTGAAGATGTTAGGTTTGAGTATCTTTTAAAGATTGCATCAAAGAAATAATGCCTTCATAAAACTAGAAGATGCTATTGTGTCTCATCTTCATCTTTAATGTAATGTTTCTGTATCTGTGGTGTACCACAGACCAAAAATGAAATTATTCTGTTTTCTCTCTCTCTCTCTCTCTCTCTCTCTCTCTCTCTCTCTCTCTGTCTGTCTGTCTGTCTGTCTGTCTGTCTGTCTCTCTCTCTCTCTCTCTCTGTCTCTCTCCCTCTCTTACCCCTCCCATTTCTCTCTATGTCTGAGTAAGTCAAAGCTTCCTTTTTTGTCAGAGTTCTGGAGTGTAGTGTACATTGATACAGTTAACTCTGCAGCTGAAGTGAAGTACTCAAATGATAATAAAACCCTTAATGAAATTTAAGTAGTATTCCCTTGGAGGATTTATTACTGATTTTGACCCTTCCCTTTGAAAATCTTACTGTTTTGTGAGCAGGGGTGCACTTAAGGCAGATTAAAATCAACGAGAGTGGCTTTTCCTTCAAAGAATTTTTCTGAAGAGCTTAATGCAGGTTATCGAGAAGCCTGTGGACTGTGTTAGGTCTACAGTGAAGGGAGATCTGAGCTCCTGTGATAAATGACAGGGTGTTCTCTCCAGCCTGGATTTTAAAAAACCAGGGTGCATGGCTCACCTGCAATAGAGCAAGAACACAGCCGTGGCATGCACTTTTTATTTTGTCGTCTTGTTGCAGTAATTGAAACAAAATCTTTGATTTGATTCTTCTCCTGCCTGTTTGTCAACATTCACTGTCTGACCACTTAGAGTCTTCAGGAAGAGCTGAGCTGGTCGCCTGTTTATCTGTAGCTGGCACATTTAGATTTATGAACATGTGTCTGGAACTTGAATGAGTACAATGGATTCATCTTTCCCTGTTGCTTGTTGCTGTGGTAACCAGATACACACAGCATCGCTGTCATCTCTCCTCAGTGATGCCTGCAGTGGTTTAAAGCCTTTTGTATATGACTGTGTTTTGTTGGTAACTGCATAAGCCCCTCCTCTCCTTAACCCTTCAGGTTGCATTAACTAAATTGGCAAAGAACGTTTGGTGTTTTGTTTTGTTTTGAAAAGAACCTGATCCATCTGTTCACCAATAAGTGCATGAATTGATAATACAGTAGAGTCTTTCCGTGCAATAGTCTTCAAGATCAACATTGAGTGCTTTGTTTAAGGAGAGGATTGTTCAGCAGGGTTTCTATTACAGATGTTGTGCAGGTCATGAACCACACTGCGCTGCAGTAAAGAGCTAGGTCGTGCTCATACATTTACAGACTAGTGTGCTCCATTTGTTCATTTGGCTGGATGACTTGTTTGCAATGTGGAGTAACACCGACAGTGCAAATTCATTTTCTGCACCATCTGAGGTCACCATGAAGGAGTCTCCATTGCAACCTCTTCCCTCACCTAAGGTGTGGTGACTGTCAGGTTTAAGCCACCACCGGTCATCTCTACTAATAGGAGAGCAGCCTATGGCCTGTTAGGACTATAGCAACTTTACCTCAGATGTCATGCATATGTGCCTGATTTGGCTATAAATTAGCCATAAAATGCGACTATGCAACCTTCAAAAATAAATGAGCCAAGGTGACTCGCTGTGGACTGGTTTAGGCTGATCTGGGTTCCTCTGGCCTCTTCCTTATCATGAAATGGAGGAGCTGGCTATTTACTCACCACTAAGTCCATGGTCAGAACAAACTGAGGTACCACCTTGTGTGAATTGTTGTATGGTCAGCTTTCCTTGTTCACATTCAGGTTCACCTAATTAATGCAGACATGGTATCCTGGCTTCCAGTCTGTTCTGCCAGTCAGTGAGATTGCAGCTGAAAACACATGAAATAGGAATAGGTGAAGGATAGTTGGGCCCTTGAACCTGTTCTAGCTCATACGACTGTGACTTCCTTTCGACCTTCCTGCTATCTCTCTCCCCTTGACTTCCTTGCTAATCAATTGTCTCCACATCATCATTGATTATATTCAAGACCTAGAAGAGGAAATGGTGGTGTTACTGTAATGTCACTGGGCTAGCAATCAGTGAGCCAGAGCTAATGGTCTGGCCACATGGATTCAAATCCCACCATGGCACCTTGCTGAATTTGAATTACAAGAATAAATCTGAAATTGAAAGCTCATCCCAGTGACAATAGCTACCATCTATTGTTGTGAAAATCCCTGGAGTTCAGTAATGTCCTTTAGGGAAGGAAATCTGCCATCCTTACCTGGTCTGGCCTACATATGAATCCAGACCCACAGCAATGTGGTTGATTCTTAGCCACCTACTAAAATAGCCCAGCAAGCAAAGGCGTTTATACATGGGCAACAAATGCTGACTGCCTGCGCTGCCCATATGACATGAAAGAATACAAAGAGGGCATTGGTCAACTAGATGGGTTCCTACGATAATTGATAGAGGTTACTATGGTCACCAATAGGCCAGCTCTTAATATCAGAATTTTATTGAATTAAAATCTGCCATTTTGAGATTTGACCCATTGACTTCATACCATTAGAATTAGGTTCTTTATTACTAGTCACTGGGATTGTTTTTGCTGGAGTTCAGGTGAATGAGGGGGGATCTCAGACTTCTAAAATTCTAACAGGACTGGACAGGGTAGATGCGGGGAGGATGTTCCCAATGGTGGGTGTGTCCAAAACCAGGAGTCACTGTGAGGATTTGGAGTAGATCGTTTAGGACAGAGCTGAGGAGACATTTCTTCATCCACAGAGTGGTGAGCCTGTGTAATTCATTACCACAAGAAGTAGTTGCGGCCAAAACATTGAATGTCTTCGAGAGGTGACTAGACGTAGCACTTGGGGCGAATGGGATCAAAGGTGACGGGTAGAAAGCAGGATTAAGCTATTGAATTGGATGATCAGCTATGACCGTGAAGAATGGCAGAGCAGGCTTGAAAGGACGAATGCCCTCCTGCTCCTGTCTTCTGTGTTTCTATCCCCCATCCTCTTGTGACTCAAACCCATGCACAGCCCTATCCCCTTTCAGTTAAGTTGGTTTCAGATATTCCTATGTGCTTCTGAAATTAGTCAGATGTCCTATAGACTTGTGAATATGGATCTGGTTATGAACCAGTGGATTTTGAGAGTTCTGCTGTAGGGAGTTGCCTGTCACTGAGGTACTGTTGGGCAAATACAGTCACACTCCTGGTGCTCCCTGAAGCCTAGAAAGTGTTTGTAAGTTGAAAGAAAGTATTGTAAGGTACCTTTTTTAAAAAAATAGCGTTTGTTTGCTCATAATGATACTTTGAGATTAGTATCAAACGTCTCTCCACCTGTGTGCTGATGGCTTGTGACATCTGTTAACACCACTGTCCCCAACGCTTGCTTCCATTCTCCCATTACCCTGCTGAAACTCCTAACCTCTAGTCAAATGTGAATATTTAAAGCTGCATTCTAACATCACCTTGTTTACTGTGTTTCTCTGCCCTACTGTGTTGTTTACTGCACATTTTGCAGTGGAAAGGTTATTTCATTTTGAGGTACAGCATTTTCCTGCTCCTCCTCCTGTGCCATGTAGTTTTCCACATTGATATGGAAAGGTAAATAAAATTGTTTTTGTATTCTTTGTAACACCTCTTTGCTGCTCCCCCTGTGGTTATTTAGCTGGCATGTTTAGTCATTGCAAGCCAATAAATCCTGCAAAATACCTTTTCGTTGACTTAGATTTCTCTCCGCTCACCCCTCCCAGCCCACCATACATAAGGGCTTGTAAGTGATCCATCTGTAAATGTCAAGTTCCTGAATGAACTGACATTGAGTGGCTGATGGCCTTCTATAATGGGTCTCTAATTAGCTGTGCTCTTTTATCTTTTTAGTGGGTTTGTTTTTTTAATTGGTTCTGCTGCTGTCCTATTCAGTGCTGTATTTGGAAAGCTGTACGTGCCTGGTGAGCAGCAATCACAGGGCTCACTGATCCAGTATCCTCCTCACCTCACCCCCAACCCCCTAACCACACTGGAGATCCTTACCAAGAATCAGATGGAGGGTTCTCATAACTCGTGAGATGTGGGGATCACTGGTAAGGCCTACATTTATTCCCAAGTCCCTGATCTTACTTCTGAAGGTAGGATTGATAACTTGCCTGCTTTTTGAAACTCTACAGTCATTCTAATGAAGGTAGAGTCATACAGCACCCTTTGGCCCAACTTGTCCATGCAGACCAGTTTTCCCAAACTTAACTGGTCCCACTTGTTTACGTTTGGCCCATATCCCTGTTACGTCACTGAACAGCCCCTTTTTGTTTTTGTACGAATTTTAAAACAACTAGATGTCTTGCAAAGATTCCAAGTGTAGGTATGGGGTTGGAACTTCATACAGATCTGGTCACATAACAATCATGAACCAGTTGTAAATTACAATAATTCAACAAATTAAATGTCTTATTTAAGTTTTTCCTGCCTGTAGCATCCTGAAACCATGTTAATTGAATTGCACCCTGGAAGAATCGTTATAAGTGAATTTACTGGATTAGCAATCCAGGGCACCAGATTGATGTTCTGAGGATCTGGTTTTGAACCAGATTTTTATTTGCTGCATTCAAATTCCACCAAATGCCTTTGGTGGAATTTGAATGCAGCGAATAAAAATCTGGAATCAAAAACAAGTCCAGTTGCAGTTATCACATGGTTGTTGAAATAACTGCACAGAGGCTGGTATCCCATCACCATGTCACCCCTTTATTTACTTGTTCACAGAGCTTGGGTTCTGACCAGCCAGCTCAGAGTCAGACCCTAGAAGTAAGGAGACTCTCTGAATCTCCTGTTTCTGTCTGTCAGCCAGGGTTCCCTGATTGGTCCAGGTTAACAATCCAAATCGAGGATCTCCTAGTCAACGAGGTCCACCTGGCCCCCATTCCAGTTCATTACAGTTGCCAATTCCCTTTTGGCAGGAAACCTGTCCTTACCTGATTCTGGCCTACATATGGCTCTAGTCCCACAGTGATGTAGAGTTGACTCTGAATTGCTCCCTGAAATTGCAGACAGCCAATCAGTTTTACTAGGGATGGGCAACAACTGCGTGATGCCCACATCCTGTGAAAGAAAATAAAAGCTCTTGATGTATGTATAACAGTGGACAACACAGAACCTTAACTCATCTGAGTCCAAAGCATTTGTCTCAAGACTGTACCGGTTTTGTGATAATCTCTCGTATCATTGTGCTGTCTACAAGATGCACTTCAGTGACTCACCAAGGCTGTTTTAACAGTAATACCCAGAACTATGACCATAGCCATCTTGAAGGACAAGAACAACAGATAGACGGGAACACCACCACCATCACGACGAGATCTGGGTGTTCTTGTACATCGTTCAATGAAAGCAAGCATGCAGGTACAGCAGGTAGTGAAGGAAGCTAATAGCATGCTGGCCTTCATCACAAGAGAAATTGAGTATAGGAGCAAAGAGGTCCTTCTGCAGCTGTACAGGGCCCTGGTGAGACCGCACCTGGAGTACTTGTGCAGTTTTGGTCTCCCAATTTGAGGGAGGACATTCTTGCTATTGAGGGAGTGCAGCGTAGGTTCACGAGGTCAATTCCTGGAATGGCGGGACTATCATATGTTGAAAGATTGGAGTGACTGGGCTTGTATACACTTGAGTTTAGAAGGACGAGAGGGGATCTGATTGAGGCGTATAAGATTATTAAGGGATTGGACACTCTGGAGGCAGGAAGCATGTTTCCGCTGATGGGTGAGTTCTGAACCAGAGGGCAGTTTAAAAATAAGGGGGAGGCCATTTAGAACAGAGTTGAGGAAAAACTTCTTCACCCAGAGAATGGCGGATATATGGAATGTTCTGCCCCAGCAGAGAGTGGAGACCAAGTCTCTGGATAGTTTCAAGGAAGAGATAGATAGAGTTCTTAAAGATAGTGGAATCAAGGGTTGTGGGGATAGGGCAGGAACAGGATACTGATCGTGGATGATCAGCCATGATCATAATGAATGGTGGTGCTGGCTCGAAGGGCCGAATGGCCTACTCCAGCACCTATTGTCTATTGTCTACAGGTTCCACTTCAAGCCACTCATTGTCCTGACTTGGAAACCGATTGCTGTTCCTTCACTGTCACTGCTTACCTTTTGGCTGAGTTAAATCTTCTAATTCTGGTTTTTGTAACTAAGTGGGCATCAGTGAATGGAAACTTTGTGCACTTTTCGCCGTACTTGTGTATTCCTATAGTTAGGACATGTGACAAATATATAAATCTTAAAAAAAAAAATCCTGGAACCCTATTCCTGACAGTACCGTGTGTGTGTGTGTGTTTATCTAACCTCTGTGACTGCTGGGCACCACCACCTTTTCAGAGGCAGCTAAATATGGGTAATGTAGGCCTTTCCAGCATGTGTGTGCCCATATTTTTGTTTCTTTATTCATTCACAGGGTGAGGGCTTTGCTGGCCCTCATCTGTGACTGAATTGAGGGGAGGGGAAAATAATATCACAGCAAAGTTTAAAGGATGGCACAAACCAAGACTGTGTGCCAACACATTGCAGCTCCAAATTACCTTGCTATGTTCAGTTACTGAAAATTGCCATGAAGTGCACAAGTAATCCTGGTATCACTCATCAAGCCTGCTGATAAGGTGGCAAACGAGAGCAGCATTGGGTTATTTAACGTACAGCCATTCCTCTGTGACAGGAAAAGTATATGTAAACGGGCTTGGGTGTAAAAGTTAGAGCTGAAGCAGAAGCAGACATTTTCTTTTGCCAAGGAAGTCTCTGTCGCTGGCTTCTAGTGGAGATGGTAATGTCACTGGGCTAGCAGTAGCACAAGCTCATGCTATAGAGATGCTGGTTCAAATCCCTGGTCTCTGTGAAGTTAACCAGGAAACTGTCATCAATTATTGTAAAAACCCACCTAGATCACTCATTCTCAATGGGAAAGGAAATATGCCATCCTTACCTGGTCTGGCCTACATGTCACTTAAGGTTCTCAGCAATGGGGTTGCTATTAACTACTCTTGGAAATTGCTCAGCCATTCAGTTAAAGGGCAGTTAGAGATAGACACAAATGAGTGGCACAGTGGCTAGCACAGCTACTTCTCAGCGGCAGGAACCCAGGTTCAATTCCACCTTTCGGTGACTGTCAGCGTAGAGTTAGCATGATCTCCACATGTCAGTGTGGACTCAGTGGGCTGAATGGCCTGCTTTTGCACTATAGGGAATCTATGAAATGCTGGTCTTGCCATTGATGCCCATGTCCAATGAAAGAATAAAACAATATTGAAATATTCGATCTTCCTATTTTTAACAATTTAATAGAGAAATGTGTTTTTGTTAGACACCTGAATCACTTTTATATGGATGGATTAATTCCTCAACTTCAGAATTCAATTCCAACTTCAGTGAATGTTTTTCAGCCAAGCATGGCAGTACCCTTGCTGCTGAGTCAGAGGAATCTGGGTTCTTGCCCCATTCCAGAGTCTTGATCAAAAGATCCAGGTTAAGTCTCAGTGCAGTACTAAGGAAATGCTATAGTGTTGGAATGCTGTTTTCCAGAGAAGATGTTAAAATGAGACTCTGTCTACCTTCTCAGATGAATGTAAGGGCTCCCATGGCCACTGCTGTCAGGAGGAGTTTTTCTCCAGCAATTATTTAACCATCAATCAACATCACAACTGATTATCCGATCATTTTAACATAACTAGAAGCTTGTGGGTATTTCCGATGTGCAAATTGGCTGCCACCTTCCTACATTGCAACAGTGGCTGCACCTCAAATGGATTTCATTGGCTCTAAAGTGCTTTGCGGCCTCTTGACTTCAAAGGATGCTGTAAAAATGCAAGTCTGCCGTCTGTATATACAGGGCACCACATTTTATTGGGCAATGTGGGGCGCATGGAACTGTATGTTAATGACATGGTGAGTCCAATCTTGGTTTTATAATCTGTAAGAGTCTGAGTGAGAAAATGCTACAAGTCTGCCTCTCCCTCTTTCTTTCCTTAAACTGTAGAAATGTTTGATATTTGCACATGTAAATTTTCATTATGGTGACACTGAAGTAAATAAAATGATTTTTTTTCACCAGGTTTTCTGTCTAAACCATTTTATCATTTGGATTCAGCAGTGCTGAGTCTCCCTTCTGTGATGTGCACAGCTTGTGCTTGGTAATCTGAAAACTGAATTATTTCTAGAACACATTTTGTAGAATCTATTTAGTCTATTCAAATGAAAGGTCAGATTATGAGATCTTAAGTATGGATCAAACAACCATTGCGCATAGTTGAGCAGAAGGCCTTTAAAGAGGTTTTGTGTGTGGCATATGTTGTCTGTCCCATCAGAAGTTCAACTCCAGACATTTGATTGCAAAATCCGGGCAGGCGTACCCAGTGCAGTACTGAGGGAGTGCTGCACTGATGGTGTGATTTGCCAGATGAGACTTTGAGCCAAGATAACAAAGTGTGAAGCTAGATGAACACAGCAGGCCAAGCAGCATCTTAGGAGCACAAAAGCTGACGTTTCGGGCCTAGACCCTTCAGCCTGATGAAGGGTCTAGGCCCGAAACATCAGTTTTTGTGCTCCTGAGATGCTGCTTGACCTGCTGTGTTCAACAAGCTTCACACATTGTTATCTTGGATTCTCCAGCATCTGCAGTTCCCATTATCTCTGAGACTTTGAGCCATGCCCTGTTGTTCTCTCAAGTATATGTGAAAGGCACATTCAAAGGTGTTAATGGAGTCCTCCCAGTGTCTTGGCTATCATTTATCCCTCAGAATTAATTCTGTTTTGGGGAAAACTTGCTCTTTGCAAATTTCCTGCATTACAACAGTGACAATACTTCAAAGATACCCATTGGTTGTAAAATGCTTTGAGATGTCATCCTGTGAATGTGAAAGATTCTACAGAAATGCAAGTTCTTATTCTTTCAAATTGATAAACTAAATACCACGCACAGTTACTCTATACTGTCTCTGTTTCTGTTACCTCCAGCCTTAATCATTTCAATCTTTTTCCACCTGCATAAACCTAAGCCCAATCTAAAATCACTGAACCCTAACTAGTGCTAAATTATTACTTACCCATCACCTTCTGCTCACTGACGTACATTGACTTGCAATCTGGCAATGCCTCCAGAGCCCCATCCTTCTTTTCAAATGTCTCCATGACCTCAACCTACTCCTTATCCCCATAGCTTCCTCCAGCTTTCTTCCAATATCTCTGCCTTCTTCCAGTCTGGCTTCTTGTGCATTCCTGATTTTAATCATTCCATATTTGACGGTGCCTTCAGCTGCCTGAGTCCAAAGCTCAGGAAGGCCTGACCTGAGCCCCTCCACCCCTCAAACTCCTTTTCTTGCTTTTAAATTACTGCGCAAAAATGTATTCATTTTACCAAGCTATTGGTCATCTGCCTAATATTTCCTCATTTTCAAATGTACTCTGATGACACTCCTGTGAAGCACATCATGATGTTTAACTACGGTATAGGTGCCACATAAATGTCAGTTGTTTTTCTCTGCCCAAGTGTCCTTACTGCAGTCCTTGCAGATTTTATATGCATGTCCTGTGCCATTGTTGCTAAGAACAGCATAGCAACGTCATGAACTGCTCTTCACAGCAGTTTGATCTGAAATTTGAACATAAACTGCGTTTGGATGAAACTTGGAGGTTTTTATGATAGGTCTTGAACAATTGAGCACGTACTTCTGCTCATCGACAGGTACTCATTCAAACCTACGAAGTATAGCTACATATGGATGACCTTTGCAAACAAGGGAACTAATGCCAGTAATGTTCCACAAATCATTCACTGTTTTCTGAAATAATCCTTGAATTGTGTTTCTCCAGCCCCCTCCTAGTAAATCTTGCACACCTTCATAAAATCCATCTTTGTTCCTAGGTGTTTTGGCTCAGAGGAAAGGGCATTACCACTGCCCCACAAGAACTGTTCCATTCCTATTAATAGAATTACAAGAAAATCCGCACTTCGTGCATACAATTAAACACCATTAACCTAACAGGGAAAAAATTAATACCATCCATTCATGAGGTTGGTTGCCTTCGGTGTTATTAAAAGTGTTTCAGTTGCAGCTGGACGAACTGGTGGAAAGAATCTGTGCAGGCAGATCTTAAGCCCCGTGTTTGTGTATCATTTTCCAACTGATAAAATGATAAGGGAGGCTGTGCTGTAACAGTAGTGAAATCATCACTTCAGACAACCTCTAAAATGGCATGTCTTGGGGCATCACTTACTGTGCAGAAGCATGAATACATCTGCCCAGAGCTTTGAAAAACAAACAAAATTTGGCAGTTTTGTGGGGTCTGTTAGCTTCTCCAGTTCTTAAATTTAAGATTTCTAAAACTCACATTTGGTATCACTTGCCCGTAGCTTATTTTGTCTTCTATCCTTTTGTCTTTACAATGTTGCAGCCCCATGTCTGCACTGTGGAGCTTTGCAACTCAGATCCTCTCGGTTGAAGATGAGAGTTTTGTTTCCACATCTCATTTTCCACTTGAACCCTGCAGCCTCTGGACTCAACATCCAGTTTAATAACTTTTAGGGCTTGAGCTATCCTATGTCTTTACCCCAAATCCCACACACCAGGCCTTGTTGCTTCATGCCCTTCTCTGAGCTTCTTCATTATTGTAACTGAACAGGAACAATCCAGATCGAAATAGGATTTGAGGTTAATTGTTGAATAGTGAAAGTTATATCAAGTCTGCTATTACTTACAATCCATTGTTAGCTACTAACAGTCTTCATTAATAGCTATTCACACTTCTAGTCTGACTGTTATCCACATCTTTGTCAATTCTACTGTTCTTCTCTCTTTGGGCGCTATCCCCACATCGTTTACTCCTCACCCCCTCTCCCCACTCTTTCTTTCTCCTGCATTTAAACTGACATTTTCCTAGGTACCATCGGTTCTGAAGGGTCACTCAATTTGAAGTGTTAACTTTGGCAGACCTGCTGACCTTTTCCAGCAACTTCTGATTTTGTTTTGTTTTGTTTCTGTACTCTGTAATTTGAATGGTGGAGCAGATTCTTTAGCCCAGTTGCCTACTCCTACCCTAATTTAGGGGTTCGAGCAAACATATGCTCTGAGGATAGCGTTATCACAGTTTGTTGCTTCATGCCCTTCTCTGAGCTTCTTCATTGTTGTAACTGAACAGGAACAATCCAGATCGAAATAGGACTTGAGGTTAATTGTTGAATAGTAAAAGGTATATCGAGTGGCAAGTCAGGATGAAAGCAGTGGATTTTGTTCAGTCACTTAAATAGAATTTCTTGAATATTGAAGGAAGACATTCAGTCCATCTGTGTCATTTCTGTAAAGGAACTATGCGTTAATCCCCCTGCTCTCTCGTCTTTCTCCAGAGCCTTGCAAAGTTTTCTTTCCTTCAATATTATATTGGATCAATAATATTTATCCAGTTCCCCTTTGAAAGCTATTTATTGATTCCACTTTCTTTCAGGCAGTGCACTCCAGATCATAGAAAACATTTTAAACTGGCAGTGAATTGTTGCCAACTAATTTCTTCTTTAAGCGAGTTTAGCTCCTGTCTTCATGCCTGGAGGCTCATTATTGATTGTACACATGAACCTATGATAGTTCAGGAGCTTTCTAAAGGGGTCATTGCTCAGATCTCTTATCTGTTGACTTTCGAATAACATGATTCAGGCTGTGAAGGCCTTGAGAGGCAGCTATTTGTCAGGCTGTTGTTTAACAGAGGAAGCAGTTTCATATTGTGCATGTTGCTAATACTCACCAATTATGTGCGATTGCTTGTAATTGATATCTTCAGTTGTAGAATACTTTTAATGGTGTAAGGTCAGGCATTCCTCAGGCTTCTTTGCTTCGAAAGAAAGTTGTGTATTTCATCTCGACAATCTCTCAAGCAGCTTCACAAATAATTAATTGCTTCTAAGCATGGGTACTGGGTTAAGATGGGAGACGCAGCAAATGATTTGCTTGATCTGCATCAAGATCCCATGAGCAGCATTGAGATTTGTGAATACAGGAAATTTTATGGAGCTGATTGTTTGCATGAGGCCTGAGGTAGGCAAGGATCATGAGTGGCTTTCTTAGCAAGTGGCTGTGGACTCTTGCGGCACAAATGATCAAGTAAATTTGCAATGCTTTGGCAAAAAAACAAGGAAAAATCAGTTCCACTGCTCAGGGATCTTGCTGTCATCTGCTGAAAAGTTTCAGGAAATTCCTGGTCTGGTTTCTTAGAAACAGCAAATGTGACTTGCCCGTTGTGTCTGTGCTGACTTTCTGTAAGGGAAGCTCAGCTAGAACAAAAACAAGGTTGCTGGAAAAGCTTGGCAGGTCTGGAAGGATAAAATAGAGTTATTGCTTCGGGTCTAGTGATCCAAAGAATGGATGGCAGCTGGGAAAACGTCATTTTTTTAAATGCAGAGAAAACGGGAGGGGGATGGGGCAGGGAGTAAATGATAGGATATAGCCTAAAGAGAGAAGAGCAGTTCAACAGATGAAGAGTTGATAATGATCAAGCTGGGAGGGTGAATAGTTGTTAATGGGGACTAACAACAGATGGTGTATAATGGCAGGCTGTGGTAACAAGACCTGGTGTGTTGGGTAGGGGGCTAGGACGTGGGAGAGGTTAGGCCCTACAGCTATTGAACTCAATATCGAGTCTGGAGGGCTGCAGGGTTCCCAAGTGGAAAATGAGGTGGTGTTCTTCCAGCTCGCGTTGAGCTTCGCTAAAACACTGCAGCAAGCCAGAGACAGACATGTTGGCAAGGGGACAGGGTGGTGTGTTAAAGTGGCAGGCAACGGGTAGTTCAGGGTCTTTTTTACAAGCAGAATGTTGATGTATTGCGAAGTGGTCACCCAGTCTACACGTTGTTTTCCCCAAAGTAGAGGAGACCACATTGTGAGCAGCGAATGCAGTAGCCTAGATTCTGGGAAGTGCAGGTGAAGGTATGTTTAGGCGCTTGATACTGAGGAGGGAGAAGGTAAATTGGCAGATGTTGCACCTTCGCCAGTTACAGAGGAAGGTGCTGCAGGGCTGTGTGGAGGTGTTAGGGGTGAAGGAAGTTTGGACCAGGGTATCCCGGAGGGAATGATCCTTGTGAAAGGTGGACAAGGGAGGGGAGGGGAGGGGAATATGTGTCTGGTGGTGGAATCTTGCTGGAGGTGGCGGAAATGGCACCTGATGGTCTTCTGGGTGTGGATGCCTTTGGGATGGTAGTTAAAGACAAAGGGGAACCTTCTCACTACTGCACGAGGGAAGAAAAGGGGCGAGGGCAGAAGTGCAGGAGATGGGTCGGACCCAGTTGAGGGTCCTGTTGACAATGGAGCTGGGGAATCCTTGATTAAGGAAGAGGGTGGACATTTCGGAGGCTCCCTTGTCGAAATTGGCCTCATCTGAACATATATGATGGAGATGGAGGAACTGAGAGAATAGGATGGAGTCTTTATAGCTGAATTAGCTCCACTTGCTTCTCGTTTACCCCTGTACTGCGTTTTCTCCTTTTAGATAGTTATTTATTTTTTAAAATCCTTCATTGAATCTGCTTCTACGCCACTCTCAGGAAATGCTTCCCAATTCTAAAAACCTGCTGAACAATATGGTTTTTCCATCACATCACTGTTGCTTCTATTGTTCATCACCTTTTAAATCAGTGACCCCTAATTGATTCCTCTGCCAATGAGAACATTTGGTTTTGCCCAGATCCCTGATTATTCTGAACATGTTTATCAAATCTGCTGTTTCCTTCCCTTCTCCTAGGAGCCCAAGATCACATGACTGAAGTTCCTCAACTTTGCAAATATTCTTGGGAAACTTTTCTAATGCCTTTGTATTCTGAAGAAGGGTCTAGGCCCGAAACGTCAGCCTTCCTGCTCCTCTGATGCTGCTTGGCCCCTGTGTTCATCCAGCTCTACACCTTGTTATCTCATGAATAGTTTATACTGGCTAAAAGCTCAGAAACCTGCTTACATCACTTATGAAATAGCTTGCATCGGTATGCATTTCCTGTGAGCTTTATCATTAAAAATTCCTGCATTCACATTTATGTTTTAAATTAGCTATGCAAGCTATTACACTGTAATTATACCCTCTTCCTCCATTGTTGACGCAGTATAATGACAGTGTGACAAATTCTACAGGCAGTTTCTGTTATAAATATGGGCATTGGAATTTACAACAGAATTATATAAATATGCATGTGGTGTACTGAGTGGATTACATTGTATTTACAGCACAGATACAGGCCATTTGGCTCAACTGGTTCATGCCAGTGTTTATGCTCTTCCTGCACAACATCTGCCCCCCCCCCCCCCCCACCCCGCCATCTCCGCTTCACCTAACTCTATCATTATACTGTTATATTCTTTGCTGCCTGGTGTTTATCTTATTTCATTCCTGTGTCTAGTGATGTATGAGGCAGTCTGTGTTTATGTCTGTTTCCTAAGCTAGATTTCTGTGGGTCAAGTCAGCCACCTGTCCCTAGAGGCTATACCTCATAGTTGTCACTCTACAAAAGGCATGGTTCATCAGGAAACTCTCCCGTGCTTACCCCCTCTCATAGGCATTTCAGAAGGCTTTACAAGAGGATCATCAATCTGTTTGGCCTTGTCAGGGACACCCCTTCTGTGGCCATCTAGTCCTGAGGTGGGACTTTAATCTGGAGATCCTGCCTCAGAGGCAAGGATGCTATCCACAACAACACACAATCTCCCTTGTCCATCAAAATTCTCCTTTAAACACCTCAGTGTTCTTTACTTCAGCTATTACTTGGGGCAGTACATTTTATGTTATTACCATTGATTGGTAAAGAGGTTTCTCCTCCTGAGTTCCCCATTAGATATGTTGGTGACTGCCTTGTATGATGGGCCCTCTTCCCAATCCCCAGTACATGCAAGTGTACCTGATCCAACACATTTCTCCACTCTCTGGTGCTGTGTCATCTGAAGACTGAACCTTGTTGTGGATTCTTCGTGGTTTTGGCTGGTGATGTACTCACTGAAGTTTAAAAGAATGAGAGGAAATTTTATCGAATTGTATAGGTTACTGAGGGAACTTGATTGGGTAGATGCAGAGAGGTTGTTTCCTCTTGTAAGAAAGTCTGGGACCAGAGACCATAACCTGAGTAAGGATTTACCCATTTTAAACAGAGATGAGGAGGTTTTTTTTCTGAGAGGGTAGCGAATCTGAATTATTAAGTATATTCAAGGCTAAGAAGGACAGACTTTTAATCACTGAGGGAATCAAGGGTTATGAGTAAAAAGCAGGAAAGGAGCTGAAGATAATTAGATCAACTATGATCTTATTGAATAGCAGCAGATGCAATGGGCTGAATGGCCTACTTCCATTCCTACATCTTGTGGCCTAAGACAGTTTCAGAACTGGGACCAGGTCGTGGAAGGGTTTGAGATTGTAAAATCAAGTCACTTCCAGGAGCCAGTGGAGGTCAGCAAGTACAGGGGTGATGAATGAATGAGACTTAGCGTGAGTTAGGATCCAGACAGCATAATCTGATTCCTACACCCTTTACCATGTCCAATGAGTTGAGGATTATGAGATCAACCATGATCACATTGAATGACACAGCAGAGTCAAGGAGGTGAATGGCCTACTCTGTTCCTATATTTTGTGACCTATGTGAAAATAGGGACAAGAGTAGGTCCTTGTGCTCCTGAGATGCTGCTTGGCCTGCTGTGTTCATCCAGCTTCACGCTTTGTTATCTTGGATTCTCCAGCATCTGCAGTTCCCATTATCTCTGATCACAAGAGTAGGCCACTTTGTTTGTTCCATAAAAGACAATGGGAGAATCCGGATCAGTGAACTGCTAAATGGTCAAACTTAGCATAACATGATGTACATTAAAAGATCCCGCTTTCCTGCAGTGATATGTTCATCAGCAAAGCAGGTCCATATTTTTGCTGTTGTATGTCTTGGTACAGCGTTAACTCCTCACTTTATTCTAAACTTGCACACCACCGCTCTGCAAGAAATGTATTTCAAAGGCAATTTTAGACAAAACAGTTGGTGCAATTTTTATTGCATCTCGTACAGCACTTGAAATGAGCCGAAAGTGGTGTTGTTAGAGATGCTGTTAAGACCCACAGTCTGTTCAGACATCTCTACTATTCTGAGCAATTTGCTTATGAATTGGTTCATACAAGGACCTTTCGTCTCTTTGAAGAGGTGTAATTCAATGAATTAAAAATAAAGTGGAACAATGGATAAAAGGAAGATGAGAGTAACTTGTTATTGTAGCAGTCAAGCTGCCTTGTCAATGATATAATAGGGCCAGACCCAAGTGGTGGAAAGTACTTGTATTAGTTCAGTGAGGTGTGATACGTTTTCTGTGCCAGGCCATACATGCCACTCTCGATTTCATGATACCAGTGGAAAGAAAGGAGGGCATGCCTTGCATTTACTAACCACCTTTCATGTCCTTAGGAATGCTCCAGAACACTTTAGCAGCCAACAAAGTATCAATTTGAAGTTTAGTCACTGTTGTAGGACTGCCAGTTTGCACACAGCAAACTCCAAGATTGAGTCATTTGTTTTTTTTTGGTGTTGATATCTGGATGAACTCCCTTGCACTTCATTGAGATTCATAAGCAGGTAGGACACAAACCTTCTGAATGTTGGGAGGGATGGGGTGTGGTGAGTGTTTCCAACTCTGCCATGTCTGATGCCAAGGTATACAGAGTGCAATGATGAGAATTTTAGTTGAGCTCACTTTTGGTCTCACAATGGATAAGTTTGGCAATTTATAGAGCCATAGATATCTACAGCACAGAAAACGAGTTTTCGGCCTATTAAGACTCCGCCAGTTAAAATAAATGACAGCAGAAGATAAATGTGATGCCAACCTTTAAAAATGGATGCATAAAGACAAAAGTAATGTTGTGAGGATGAAGGGTGTGTTAATAACATTTAGAGTCCAGCTTTCAACAGGGACAACTTGTAAGATATTAAACCCAACCATTTTTCTGTATCCCACAGAAACCTGGACAATAAATACAGATCTGTGGAAGAACATAGTGGCCTTTGAAATATAGATGCTGAGATTTATGCTAAAAAAGTCCACATTCAGCCCATAATAAACATGAAGAGTTACTTCAGACTGCAATAGCAGTCGGAATCCTCAAAAGGAAATGGAGAGGCATAACCCAATCTCTGATGTGGGAACTGTGTCTCCCAAACCATTCCAAGACTCTGTGCATTGAGTGTTTTCCTTCTCCATCTTCCCCAAGTGGAGCTGCAGCCAATGAAAATTGTCTGAACCACACACTGATTTATTTCATTCAGTAAAATTAATGAGTCAAAATTGAGTACACGAGCAGGGAGATTATGCTGCTCCTGTATAAGACACCAGTTGGACCTGTGCTGAAGTATCATGTACATTTCTAGGTACCATGCTTGAGGAAGGATATGAATGCATTGGAGATAGTATGGAAGAGTCTACAAGAATGATACCAGGGGCCACGTGGCAGTACTGAGGGAATATTAAGGAATTTGGGACTGTTTCCCTTGGAGAGGAGGTGAATAGTAGATTAGATTTTCAAAATTGTAGGAGATCTGGATAGAGTGGACAAGGAGAAACTGTTCTGACTCATCAGTGGATTATTGGTGATAGCACACAGGTTTAAAATGTTTTGGAAAAGAAGTAAATGGGATGTGAGAAAGAAACCTGTGGTTGTGCAAGTGATTTGGGTCTGGAATGCACTGCCTGGAAGTGTAGCGGGTTAGTTTCAATAGAGGCGATTCTGTACAGTCTTAGATGATCATTTAAAAATAACCTTCTGCATGGTAACAATTCAGTGAATTTCCTGGACAGAGCAGCATTGTCTTCCATATACATGTTCACCATGAGTGGAGTTTCCCACAGACACAGGGAGAGGCAGAACAGTAATGTCCACTCCTTTTGCCTTGCACCAGTCATCCCTTTCATCATTTAATCATGCTGTCTTCCACTTCAAGCCTGTTCTTCCCATTTCCTACCCACCTTTCCCCAGTTTCATTACTTTAACTCTACCTTTAATTGGTTACAAATTGATAATTTTCTCAACATCTTCCAGTTTTGAAGAATGGTTATGTTAACTGTTTCTGCATCTTTGCAGATGCCTCCTAGCCTGTTGAGTTTCTCTAGCGTCTACAGTGTAATTGTTTAATGAGATTCATTCCAGTGTCACTGGCTTCCTTCTTCCTTTCCTTCCTCTCTCCCTCCCTTCCTCCTGCCCCTCCCCCCTTTTCTGACTGTCTCTTTCTCTCACCTCTCTTTTTCCTCACTGTCCTTTCATGTACTTTGCTTGCTAAATTGTTTAATTGCATTCAGTTAACTCTTACATGTCTCCCCTATGGTTCATAATTAGTCCCTGAGAGATGAGAAAATTACCTGACATGCAGATGGCTTTTGTGAGGCAGAGGTGTATTCCTCAGCCGGCTAGTTTAGTCTCATTTGATTTTGTTGCAAACACCAAACAGAGTCAATGTTGTAATTAGCCCATAATCACTGCGCTTGAAACAGCAACTGCAGATACTGTAATAAGAGCAATAGACATCCCCCAGGAAACTGATGCACTTGGCAGTTGCAACCAAAGAGCACCATTGCCACTCTGTGGAGCAGAGGTGCTCCATTGCTAGCAATTCCTGACTGGAAACCAAAAGTGAAATGTGGGGATGCCAGAGGTCTGTAATATAACAAAGTGCTGGAGAGAAACTGGGCAGGTCTGGCAGCAGCTGTAGAGAGAGAAGCAAAGTTAATGTTTCAATCCCAATATGACTTAGAATAGTGACGTCCTTGATTTCGATTCAATGAACCGAAGGGCCTTTTTCAGTACTGGTGGCCTCTGTGATTCTTTCTTTGGAACTGAAGAGAGAAATGAAGGTTTTTATACTGCAGAACAGAGGTGGGGAGGAGCAAGTGAAATAAAAGGTGAGGTCACAGAAAGGTTACAAGGCAAACAAGATTAAAGATCACAGGTGTGATGAACAAAAGGAAAAGGGGACTAGTGGAACGCTGGAACACTGCACTAAATCTAGGGCAGAAATGTGGGCACAAGGGCAAAATGCTGTAGTAAAATGTCAAGCAAATGTAAAGATCTGGATCATGTTCGAGGACACACCAGAGGTGTTCTGCAAAGTGGCCATCCATTTGATCTCCTCAATGTAGTGGAGACAGCATTGTAAGCCAAGGACACAGTTCACTGAATTGAAAGAAAAACAATAAATAGCTGCTCAGAAGGAGTACTTAGGTCTTGGACATAAGGAGGGAGGAGACAGTAAAGCAAGTGTTACACTGGATGTAATTGTATGTGAATGTGCCAAGAGAGTGGAGTGGCTGGAAACCTGTGTAGTTTTTTTTAAATCACCACCCAGTCACCCACTTCTATAACTCCAGGTTAAAAAGCTTGATTTTAGTATTCTCATTCTCGTGTTGAAAATCTTCGGTGTGTGAGATGATGCAGTGAGTAGCACTCTGACCTCTGTACCAGGAGGTCTTCATTCAGATCTCATTCTATAGATTTGAGAATGATATCTTTACTGTCACTCTCAGTGCAGTACCATTGGAGTTCTACATTGTTACAGGATACTGGAACAACTTTCCAGTTCAATTTTGAAAATAGTAGTTAATGAGACATCAAACCAATCTGTCCAATTTGTCTTCGAAGGGGAGCATTAAGGATTACATGGAACTGGGTCAAAGAAGAGCAAGATAGTTGCCCATACTGTGCTGAACAGTATTAATCTCTCAATTAATCCCCTTTCCAGAGACTTGAGTGTGATATTCCCAAAATGCAGATGACACACAATCAGGTGGGAGGCAGAGGAGGATGCAAAGAGGCCCCAAATTGAATGGGGCAAGGCTGAGTGAATGTGCAAAAAAATTAGCCAATGGAATATAACATAGTAAAATATAAGGTTATCCAATTTGGTAGGGTAAAAAGGAACACAGAATACTTCTTAAATGATGACTGGAGGGTGGCTAATGTTCCATTGTTTCAGAAAGGTAGCAAAGTCAAGCCAGGGAACTGCAGGCCAGTGAGCCTGACATCAGTGTTAGGCAAGTTATTGGAGATGACACTAAGCGTTAGGATCAACCAACATTTGAATACTCAAGGTCTGATCAGGGATAGTCAGCATGGATTTGTGTACAGGAAATCATGGCTGACAAATCTTTTAGCGGCTTTTGAAGAGGTGATCCAGAGGATAGATGAGGGTAGGGCAGTGGATGTTGTCTGCATGGACTTTAGTAAGGCCTTTGACAAGGTACTGCATGGTATGCTAATCATGAAAGTTAGGTCGCATGGGATCCAGGGAGAGTTAGCTAATTGGATTCGAAACTAGGTTGATGATAGGAAGCAGACGGTGATAGTTAAAGGTTGTTTCTCGGACTGGAGGCCTGTGACTAGTGGTGTGCCACGGGGGTTGGTGCTGGGACCTTTGTTATTTACATAAATGATCTGGGTGTGAATATACAAGGCATGGTTAGTAAGTTTGCGGATGATACAAAATTAGGAGGTATCATTGATAATAATGAAGGTTATCTAAAATTACGGAGGGATCTTGATCAGATGGGGAAGTGGACTGAGAATTGGCAAATGCAATTCAATATAGATAAGTGTGAGGTGTTATGCTTTGGAAGGTCAAACCAAGGTATGAGTTATACAGTAAATGGTAAGGTCCTGAGGCGTGTTGTGGAACAGAGGGACATGGGAGTATGAATACATAGTTTGCTGAAAGCGGCGTCTCAGGTAGACAGGGTGGTGGAACATGCTGGCCTTCATCGGTCGAGGCATTGAGTCTAGGAGCTGGGACATTATGTTACAGTTGTATAAGTTGTTGGTGAGGCCACATTTGGAGTATTGTGTACAATTTTGGACACCCTGTTACAGGAAAGATATAGGTAAACTGGAAAGTGTGCAAAGAAGATTTACAGGGATGTTGCCAGGGCTGGTAGGCCTGAGTTATGGGGAGAGTTTGGGCAGGATGGGACTTTATTCCTTGGAACATAGAGAATGAGGGGTGATATTATTGAGATGTACAAAATTATGAGGGGCATAGATAGGATGATTTTGTCTTTTCCCAGGAGTAGGGAGTTGAAAACTACTGCACATATGTTTAAGGTGAGAGGGGAAAGATTTAAGAAGGACCTGAGGGGCGGCAACTTCACACAGAGAGTGGTGTGCATATGGAATGGGCTGCCAGAGAAACTGGTTGAGGCCAGTAAAACAGTAACATTTACAAAACATTTGGAGTGGTTCATGGATGAGACGGGGTTTAGAGGGATATGGACCAAATGCAGGCAACTGGAACTAGCTGAGAGGTCACCATGGTCAGCATGGACCGGTTTGGGCCAAAGTGCCTTGTTTCCATGCTGTGTTATTCTAAGATTTGATGAGAGGCTGGAGTGTGGTGAATTTAAAGAGGTATGTGTCCTTATGAGTCACGAAAGTTAACATGCAGTTACAGCAAGCAATTAGGAAGACAAGTGCTCACTTGATCTTTATTACAAGAGGATTTGAGTAATGACCAAAGATGTCAAGTTGCAATTATGTAGAGCCTTGATGACTATTGTGTTTAGTTTTGATCTTCTGACCTAGGGAGAGATACACTTGCCATAGAGACAGTGCAACATAAACTCACAAAATTAATTCCTAGGATTCTTGATTAAATAGATTGGGCAACTACTCAGAGGAGCTTAGATGAGTAAGAAGTGATTTAATTCAAACATACACAATTCTAATGGAGATCAACAGGGTTGGTGCAGGAAGGATGCTTCCCTTAGCTGGGGGTGGAGGGGAGTTGGGGACGGCAGGGTTGAATATTGAACCAGGAGACACAGTCCCAGAATAAGGGTCAGGTTGAATAACTGCAGCCCAGGGGTTGATAACCTTCCCCCAACCCCATCCTTCCTAACACCCCAACCACCACAACCTTCTCTCTCCACAGCCACAGCACAATAGGTAGCACTCTCAGCTGAGTCAGAGGTTGCAAATTCAAATCTCACTCCAGAGACCTGAGCAAAATATCTAGGCTGACTCCATGGAAACAATACTCAGGAATGTCGTCCTATGAGCAAGAACCGAACAGAGGGCCCGCCTGCCTTTTTAGTTGCATATAAAGGGGTCTCATACTATTTCAGAGACGTGCTCGGAGTTTTCTCTGGTGCCTCTAACCTTTGTTTAACCCTAAAGCTTGTCATTATCTCATCAGTATTTGTGATCACAAATTATGCTCAAATTGGCTACTCCTTTGCAGCAACAATACTCTTCAAAACACTGGAGGACATCCTGAGATACGATATAATCATAAGTCTTTCCTTTCTCTGTCCCACCCAAGTTACTTTGGAGCTGCCTGTTTGTGTTCAACTATGATTTCGTTTGTGCAGCGGGATTTACTGTCTTTTCTGGCGGCATGAATCATGTCTGGCCAATCTTAGCTCCTGTGTCTCGGGATTAATATCGTACCCTGGCTGAGGTCATTGGCTGTTTTATGTCTGTGGAAACAAAATGAACTTGATCGTGGGGAACATTGTACAGTTCTTAAATGTCAGCACTATTGTGGGTAACCCTCTAGTCACTTTACAACCTACTAATATTCAATCAATATTCTTTCAATGATGAAATGGGACACATGAGATTACATAAAGGTACGGGAGGAAAAATGTGGGAGGCAGAAGTTGGGGGGGGATGTTGTGGTCGATAGAATTCACACACCTACCAGGGTACGACAAGCAAGCTTCATGAGAGATAGTCATGCTCAAGGTATCAGTCATGGCTAAGATGGTAGCACTGTTCTTATTTCTACAGGAGGTTGTAACGCAATCCCCACTCCAGGACATGATCACAAAACATAGTCTGACAGTGCAGAGCCGTGCTGTTGGAAGTATTGTCATTTAGATGAGATGTTAAGCTCAGGGCAAGTTTGCCATTTCGGGTAGATATGAACGACCCTTTGGCTTTATTTCAAAGAAGAGGAAGGCTGTTCTCTCTTTGGTTTCCTAGCAAATATTCATCTCTCAACGATGACCTAGAATAGTTAACTTGGCCAGTTGCTCAGCACAAATTAACCATTGCACTTTCTGCTTTGTGAAAGTTACTATAAAAATTGCAAGTTGAGGACCCTGTGCACTCCCAGTCAAACATTGTGTGGAACAGGTGAAGAGTAAAGCTGTTTCTGCTGTGCATAAGCAACACGTAATTCCCGATTGCACAGATTAGACTTCATCCCTCAGAGTTAATGGCCTCTTTGCTTTCCTCTGTTTCTTCACCAGCCATTCTTAAGACCTCCTCTGAGTTAGACCCACAATTAGAACCAACAGTTATGAAGAAGGGTCACTGGACTCAAACACTAACTCTGCTTTCCTTCCACAGCTGCTGCCGCCAGATCTGCTGAGTTTCTCCGAAATTTCTGTTTTTGTACTCAGTCTGCTGCCGGTTTGGGCTAAATCAGTGGACAGATACATTTCGGTGATCTGGGTCTTTTTAAGTAGAGTTGGATCTAGGAATGCGGTCGTAACAGACACATTAGGGAGACTGAGAATCATTTTGAGACTTAGACAGTTACAAATGAGTACCTGTCTGATGCTATGTAATTCAGGAACAACACCTCACATTAAATATTGTGCATTGAGTATATCAAAAAGAACTTTTGCACTTCACAGCAGCACTGTTTAAGCACACATCTTTTTAAGGACAAAAGATGCAGGAGACCCTCAGTAAGTCTGGCAGCAGAATCCAATTCTGAACAGTCATACCGAACATGAATTGTTAACTGTTTTTCTCTCAATAGCTGTTGCCAGTCTGCTGAGCTTCTCCAGCACGTTCTCTTTTTATTTAAGATTCAGCATCCACAGTATTTTGCTTTTATATATTTTAAGGAACAGCTTAAAAGAAAATACAGAGATAGCGAACCTAAGTGCTCAGTTGTAAGAAGAGTTCAAGGAAGAAAGAAGTCAAGAGTCAGTGAAGTTCAAGGAGGGAATTGCAGCACTTGAGATAGAGCAATCACTTGTTGAATCATTAAAATTGTGAATGTAAAACAAAAACATGGCATGTGGGGGTCACTGGCATATCCCTAACTGCCCTCAAGATGGTTGTGGTAAGCTGCTGCCTTGACTCAATATTCCCCTGAGGGTGTAGTTACCCGCAAGGATGGGAGAGTGTTCCAATATTTTGACTCAGCGGCAGTGGAGAAACAGCACTATATTTCCAAATCAAGACAGTGAGAGGCTTGGAGGGGAACTTGCAGAGAGTGGCGTTCCTGTATATCTGCTGCCCTGTCCTTCTAGATGGAAGTGGTCATGGGTTTGGAACGTGCTTTTGAAGGGCACACTGCGTCAATGACCAAACGTTGCACCAAAACAGGAGGTAGAATATCCATTGGGGTTCTTATACCGAATAGTTACTTGGTGACTACTGAAGATGCCTTATAGGTTCACACTAAAGAAGTGCTAAATTTGGTTTGAGTCAGCTTTAGTTGTAAATTTTAACAAAAGATAGAATAACCAGTCTCCTGATGCTTGTGTATAAAACTATATACTCTGGCAAAGTCCCCAAGGGTTACAAGAGCAAGGAGGTGGGTGTGAGGGTCTGTGCAACTATGTGACAGAATGAGTTAGTACCATCAATACAGAAAGAACTAAAATTTATTTTTATATGAATATTTCTACACAAGAAACCAGCGGCCATGTTTAATGCATGAAAAGTACATCAGACGGACTCTGAATATAGAGATAATGGGAACTCTGAATATATATGCTTGTGTGCATTGCCCCAGGTGACACAAACTGGTAGGGTTTATATAAATCTTTTTAAATTGCCAGATTAATAATATAAGAGAGTTCAAATGTTAATTTATTTAATATCAAATTCTAAACCTAAATATTTCCATACACCCTAATAATGTGATAAATTTAGCTCAACCTCCGCTTCCTTCAGGTGCTTTGTGCAAGGGGTGAGCATTGGGGTTGCACATAATTAGGAATGAGCTTTGATGGTTTATAATTGAAGACTGAATATACCCTCGGTCACCATGGTAACGCATCTGAACAATGCACAACAATGTAATTAGGTGTTGAATGTTATTTATATTTTGCAATGAACACTCAAACCTCAGCTTTGTAGTAAATAAAATAGCTCACTCCTTTTTCTGAATGAGAGCTGCAAATATGAGGTGATACACCAACTTGCATTATTCTAGCGCCTTCAATTATAATGAGACATCCCAAGGTGCTTCTGCAGCAGAATTATTAGATGAAAATCTAACAAAATGTGACTCTGGGTCATATAAGGAGATATACAGGTGACCATAAGCTTTTTAAGAGAGAGAAATTTTAAGAGGGAACCTTAAAGAAATAGAGAGATGGAGAGGTTTAGGCAGGCACTTCAGGATCTTAAAGCCCAGGAAACTGAAGACATAGCCCCAGTGATAAAGTGATTAAAATTAGGGATTGTGGCGATGCTGTCTTTTTAAAAAGGTTACTTTGTCCTGGTTTTTTTTTTGAAGAGAGGTTGTAAAGGCCGAGGAACCAAAGTGGCGACTGGAGACAGCTTGACTCAATAATTTAGGAGGCCTTTAGGTTTTTTTAAAAACAGTTGTAACAATGGAAGGTGCGTGGCCAGTTCTCACAGATCAGGCTTTCTAGTTTTTTTTTAGCTGTAGCAGTCAGAAGCTGTTTGGGTCTGACAAGAGTTGGACCTTCAGTAAATGATTCCTAACTGCTACTTTTTCTGAAATCTCTCAAGATGTTGTTTCTTCCTGAATTGGAAAACTGCCTATAAGAATCTGTGCCTGAATTTATCTTTTTGCCAGAAGGTGTCATTATGGGATGTTATTATATTGGAACAGTCAATTAGTAATAGGTACTGTATCTACTGTTCAATTAAGTTTTCCAATAGAGTTGATATTCTGAATTCCTCTTTCTTTAGTTTGTATTTTAATTGCAGTGTTTAAATAAATTGTTTTGTTTAATGTCGAGTAATTTGACTGGTTGCATCACGTCTGGAACACAAACTTCACACCTATCTTTAAAATAAGAAAAAGTTATAAGGAATATTTTTAAAATATTTTGAGGGGGTCTGGCCTGGTTCTTAACAAGGTGCACAAGAGCTCAAAATTATGGGACTATAGCATTAGCAGGGATTGGAGGGGACTTGACAGGGTAGATACAGAATAGTTGTTTTCCCTTGCGGGAGTGCCTTGGATCAGAGAGTTTAATCTCAGAATAAGGGGTCACCAACAATTTAAGACAGAGAAAAGAAGAGATTCCCTTTCTTAGAAAGGTTGTGAATCATTGGAAGTCTTCACTGCAAGGTCTACTGAGGGGGCCTCCAAGGGGAAGAGGTGGCTTACTGATATTATCGTTGGACTGTTAAATGCAGAGATCGAGTCAATGTTCTGGAAACCACAGTTCAAATCCTGCTACAGCAGATGGTGGTGTTTGAATTCAATAGAAGACTAGAATTAAGAGTGTAAGGATGATCACGAATACATTGCCGATTGTTGGAAAAACCCATCTGGTTCATTAATGCCGTTTAGGGAAGGAAACTGCCATCCTAACCTGGTCTGGCCTACATGTGACTCCACTGCAATGTGGTTGATTCTTAACTTCCTTCTGGGAAATTAGGGGTGGGCAATAAATGCTGGCTACATTCCATAAATGATTTTTTTTAAAAAAAATCTGCAAACACGTAGTTTAAGGAGCTTTGGTTCAGAATCAGTGAGTTGGAGACCAACCTGGAAATACTGTTACGCATCAGGGAGAGAACAGGTTACTTAGTCATTTTGTTTCAGGATATGTAAGCCTACCTTTTGGGTAGGTCAGGGACCAGAGAGTGTGAAGGGAAGTCAGCTCATTGTGATGGAAGAGCCTTAGCCATCAATTAAAAGGTGCTTGCTATTCTGTGTTGATGAGGTGAAGGACAGTGGAATGGATGAGCAGACTGACCATGGCACCATGGTGAAGAACACCATTCGGGTTTTGTGGGCGGGATTGCAAGGAAGCAGGTTGTGAAGGGAGACATCAGAGTTGGGGGAATAGATACAATTTGCACCTATCACCAGGAGCTCTGAAAGTTGTGTTGTCAAACAGTGCCAGGGACAAGGACACCTTCCCGTGGCTGGAGAGGAACTTGGTAAGAGGGAGAGCATCCGTTGTTGTGGGCCACATGAAAACCAGTAACATGGGTAGAACTGGAATGATGTTTTATTCAGAATTCAAGGAGCTCAGGTCCAAATTAAGACCCAGAGCGTCACTGGATTGTTACCTGAGATCTGTGTCAATTGCAAACAGAAACAAAAGTTGCTGGAAAGGTTCAGCAGGTCTGGCAATATCAGAGAAAAGAAATCAGTGTTCATGTTTCGGCTCCGGTGAAGGTGAGAACTGAGAACCTCAGAACTGATGGTGGCCAAGAAAATGTCGGTTTATATGCAGAACTTAGAGTGGGAGGGGGGCAGGGTGAGGAATAAATGATAGCTGGTGATAGAGCCCAAAAAGATAGAAGAACAGTTGGACAGACAAAGGAATGGATAATGATCTGGCTGAGAGAGTGAATAGCCATAAATGGAGACTAGTAGTGGCTAATAATAGGCAGTGTGTCATGGCAAACTATGTGATAATTAGCAGTTCTGAGGAAGCGTTTCCAGATCTGAATTGTTAGGTCTGATTTTTCCTCACAGATGCTGCCAGACCTGCTGAGCTTTTCCAGCACCATCTGCTTTTGTGTATGTGATAACAAGGCCTGGTGTGTGGGGTTGGGGGCTGGGGTTTGGGAAAGTTCAGGACCTCAAATTATTGAACTCGATATTGAGTCTGCCAGGTGGCAGCATCCCCAAGTGGAAAAGGAGGTGTTGTTCTTCCAGCTTGAGCTTCGCTTTGCTGGAGTATTGCAGCAAGCCTGAGACAGATGTTGGCCAGGGAATAGGCTGTTGTGATAAAGTGGCAGGCAACTGGAATCTCAGGGTCGTCTTTGCAGCAGAGATGTTCTGTGAAGCCTAGTCTGTGCTTCATTTCCCCAATGTAGAGGAGACCACGTAGTGAGCAGTGAATGCAATAGACTAGATTGTGGAAGTGCAGATAAAATATTGCTTCACCGAGAAGGTGTGTTTGGGCCCTTGGGTACTGAGGAGGGGGGAGGCAAATGGGCAGGTGTTGCACCTTCGCCAGTTGAGGGGAAGGTGCTGTGCAGCTGTGGGGGTGTGTTGGGAGTGAAGGAAGAGTGAACCAGGGTGTCCCGGAGGGAACGGTTCTTGCAGGAAGTGGACGAGGGAGGGAAGGGGAGGGGAATGTGTGTCTGGTGGTGCCATCTCGCTGGGGGTGGCCAAAATGGAGCATGATGCTGGTGGGATGGTAAATAAGGACAAAGGAAACACCATTACAGGAGCGAAGGTGGGGGGGTGAGGAAAGAAGTGCAGGAGATGGGACAGCCCCAGTTGAGGGCCCTGTTGACAACGGCGCTGGGGAATCCTCGGTTGAGGCACCTGACGAAGCAGAGCTCCGAAAGTTTGTGATTTCAAATAAACTTGTTGGACCATAAGCTGGGTGTCATGTGACTTCTGAATAAGACTATAAAAAGAAGTTAGTCGTCACTTAGAAGCAGAGACAAGAAATATTATCATGGTAAATGGGGAAATTTTAGAAACATTGACCAAATATTTTGTCAGTCTTTACAGCAGAAGACACCAGTTTCGTATTAAAAAATGTTCCTAGTTTTACCAAAGTGAAATCCTTTTCATAAATTTATTAAAGTTCTTTGGTGATGTAACAAGTCAGATAGATGAATTGGAACCAATAGATGTAATATACCTGATTCTGAATAGCAATCAATAAGATGTCACAGAAAAGATTAATTGACAAGATAAGGATTTTTGAAGTTGTGTGTAAAATATTAGCGTGGGTAGGGGATTTCTTAATGGACAGGAAGCACAGAGGAGGCTTAACACAGCATTTTTAAGTCAGAAACAGTGAATCGCAGAGTGCCACAAGAATCAGTGCTGGGCCTTCAATCATTTACGATCTAAATTTGGAACAATGTGTCAGAGAGTAATATCAACATGATTGAATGATACAAAGCTAAGTGGAAGAGTAAGTTGCGGGAAGGCCACAGCGAAGCTGCAAATAAACAGAGATAGTAAAAGTGAGGGGGCATTAAGAAGGTAGATGGATTATTGTATAAGAATGTGTGAAGGTATCCGCTTTGATCATAAAAGTAGTGAAATAATTTATTTTGAAATGTGTGAAACTTGTAAATATTGATGTTCAATGGCTTTGGTGTGCTTGTGGCAGGAATGCAGGAACTCAGCGGGCAGGTGGAGCAAACAATTCAAAAGGTGAATGGCATGTTGACCTTTATTACAAGAGGATTGGAGTACAACAAAAGAAACCCTTGTTAAAATTTGACAGGGTCTTGGTGGGAGCACATTTGGATCACTGTGTACAGTCTCCACATTGCAAAAGGATATATTTACATTGAAAGTGGGATGATGAAGGTTCACTAAATTATTCTCTGGGAGGAGGGAGTTGTCCTATAATCAGAGGTCAAGTAAATCGATTCTGTATTCTTTGGAGTTTAGATGAATGAGAAGTTTTTTTACTGAGACATGCACAATTCTGAAGGGGCTTAACAGGGTAGATGCTGAGAGCTTGTGTCTGCTGGCAGGAAAATCTAAACTGTGGAGTCACAAACTCAGCACAAGGGGACGAGAACCAATATGAGGTGAAATTGTGCCATTCAGAGGTGTGTAAATTTATGGAGTTTTCTACCACAGAGTTCTGTGGGTACTCCATCATTGAATCCGTTTAAGGCTGGGAGAGACAGGCACTTGGAATCTCAAGGAATATGGAGAATAAGCAAGAACGTAGAACATAGATCAGTACAGCACAGTACAGGGCCCTTCGGCCCACGATGTTGTGCTGAACTTTTGCCTGAAACCTAAGGTCTGTGTAACCTCCACCGCTACCTTATAGTATCATCCATATGCCTATCTGATAGCCGAATAGCTTAAATACCCCTAATGAGGCCGACTCCACTACCCTCTGTAGCAATGCATTCCACGCGCCCACCACTTTGAATAAAGCATTTACCTCTGACGTCTCCCTGATATCTACCTCCTTTCACTTTAAAACCATGTCCCCTCGTAAAAGCTACCTCCACCTGAGGAAAAAGTCTCTGGCTGTCTACTCTACCTATACCCCTGATCATTTTGTACACCTCTATCAAGTCACCTCTCATCTTTCATCATTCTGAAGAGAAAAGCCCTAGCTCTCTCAATCTTTCCTCATAAGACCTTCCCTCCATTCCAGGCAACATCCTGGTGAATCTCCTCTGCACTTTTTCTAATGCTTCCACATCTTTCCTGTAATGAGGCAACCAGAACTGGACACAATACTCCAGATGTGGCCAAACCAGGCTTTTGTATTGCTGGAGTATAACTTCACGGCTCTTGAACTAAATCCCACTATTAATGAAAGCTAACACACCATATGCCTTCTTAACAACTGTATCCACTTGGGTGGCAGCTTTCAGGGAACTGTGGACATGAACCCCAAGATCCCTCTGCTCCTTCATGCTGCCAAAAATCTTTCTGTTAACCCTGTATTCTGCATTCTGTCCTTCCAAAATGAATCACCTCACACTTCTCAGGGATAAACTCTATCTGCCACTTCTCAGCCCAGCTCTGCATCCTATCAGTGTCCCTTTGTAACCTAGAACAGCCCTCTGCACTGTCCACAATGTGACCCACCTTTGTATCGTTCGTGAACTTGCTAATTCATCCTTCCACTCCTTAATCCAAATCACTTACAAAAATCACAAATAGAAGAGGACCCAGAACAGATCCTTGTGGTACACCACTCGTAACTGAGTACCATGTTGAATGTTTTCTGTCCACTACCACCCTTTGTCTTCTAACGGTCAGCCAATTCTGAATTCCGTGCAACGAGCAGCCCTCTTGTTTTCAGCGGCAGCAGCGCGAACCAGAGTGCCGAGGGGAGGTAAGGCGGCTTTTGTTTCTCCCTGTAGGAAAACTTACCTCATGCAGCAAGCGGCCGTCTTGTTTTCAGTGGCGGGTGTGTGGAGGGAACGTGAGCCAGGAAGGAACAGATCAATTCGGGCATTTGCTAAACCCGAAACACTACATGTGTAGTGTCTCTCACCCGTCCTCCTCCTCTAACCAAAAAAGACTGTGTGGAGGTTCGGGAAGGGAAGGCTTTTTTTTCATTATTCTTCTGGAAATCTAGAGAAGAGGGAATGGAAGCGAGGGCGGCTGCACGCTCCTCTTGCAGGATGTGGGAGGTAAGGGTCCCTGCTGGTGTCCCCTCTGACTTCACCTGCGAGAAGTGCACCCAACTCCAGCTCCTCAAAAACTGTGTTAGGGAACTAGAGCTGGACCTGAATGAACTCCGGATCATTCAGGAGGCTGAGGGGGTGATAGAGAGGAGTTACAGGGAGGTGGTCACACCCAAGGTATAGGAAAAAGGTAGCTGGGTGACTGTCAGGAAGGGGAAAGGGAATAGGCAGACAGTGCAGGGATCCCCTGTGGTCATTCCCCTCAATAATAAGTATACCGTTTTGGATAGTGTTGGGGGGTGGGGGTACCTACCAAGGGAAGGCCATAGCAGCCAGATCTCTGGCACTGAGCCTGACCCTGTGGCAAAGAAGGGAAGGGTGGAGAATAGGAGAGCAATTTATTGGGGGATTCAGTAGTAAGAGGCACAGACAGGCGGTTCTGTGAACGCGAGTGAGACGAACCGATGGTATGTTGCCTCCCGGGTGCCAGGGTCCGTGATGTCTCGGATTGTGTCTTCAAGATCCTTAAGGGGGAGGGTGAGCAACCAGCAGTCATGGTACACATCGGTACCATTGACAGAGGTAGAAAAAGGACAGAGAATGTGAAAAACGTGTACAGGGAGTTAGGTTGGAAGCTGAAGTCCAGGACAAACAGGGTAGTTATCTCTGGATTACGACGACTGTCACGTGATAATGAAGTAAGAAACAGGGAGAGTGTGCAGCTAAACATGTGCCTACAGGGCTGGTGTAGGAGGGAAAGCTTCCATTATGTGGATAATTGGAGCACATTCTGGGGAAGGTGGGGCCGGTACAGTAAGGATGGCTTGCACCTGAACTGGAAGGGCACAGATATCCTGAGAGGGAGGATTGTTTGAGCTATACAGGATGGTTGACGCTAGATTGGCAGGGGGTGGGGAACTGAATTTGTAATTCAGGGGATGAGGTATTCAGCCTTCCAACAAACACAACAGGGGGTGAGATTGTTAATAAAGAAATGCGGTCGATGGAGTATAATTGTGGATACAGGGATGGTTTGAGGTGTGTATACTTCAATGCTAGAAGTATCAGAAACAAGGCGGATGAACTTAGAGCATGGGTCGGTACTTGGAACTACGATGTTGTGGCCATTACAGAAACTTGGGTAACTCATGGAGAGGAATGGAGGTTGGAAGTTCTGGGATTTAGATGCTTTAAAAGAAATAGGGAGGGTGGAAAAAGAGGTGGGGGGTGGCATTGCTAGTCAGGGCTAGTATAGCAGCTACTGAAAGGCAGTTTGAGAATGATATGTCGACAGAGTCAGTTTGGGTTGAGGTCAGGAACAAGAAAGGAGCAGTCACCTTGATGGGGTTTTTTACAGACCCCCTCATAGTTGCAGAGAAGTGGAGGAGCGGATTGGGAGGCAGATACTGGAAAGGTGCAGAAGTCACAGGGTCATAGTCATGGGTGACTCCAACTTTCCAAATATTGATTGGAAACATTTCAGTTGTAATAGTTTAGATGGAGCAGATTTTGTTCACTGCATTCAGGAAGGATTCCTGGCACAGTGTGTAGATAGACCAACATGAGGAGAGGCCACTTTGGATTTGGTGCTTGGCAATGAACTGGGCCAAGTGTTAGACCTGTTGGTGGGAGAGCATTTTGGCGGTAGTGATCATAACTTGGTTTCTTTCACGATAGTCATCGATAAGGATAGGTACGGACGGCAGGGTAAAGTTTACAATTGGGCGGAAGGGTAATTACAATTCTGTTAGGCAAGATCTGGGTAACATAAGTTGGGAACAGATGCTGTCAAGGAAGAGCACCACAGAAATGTGGAGATTGTTTAAGGAATGCTCGATATGTTTGTCCCCAGCAGGCAGGGAAGATGCAGTTGATTGAGGGAGACATGGTTCTTGAGAGAGGTCGAACAACTGGTTAAGAGGAAGAAGGATGTAAAGACGTAAGGTTTAGGAAAAGAGGAATGGAAAAGGTTTTAGAGGGATACGAGTTAGCCAGGAAGGAGCTGAAGAAAGGGCTTAGGAGAGCTATAAGGGGACATGAGAAAACTTCGACGGATTGGATCAAGGAAAACTCCAAGGCTTTTCACCAGTACATGAGGAATAAGAGAACGACCAGAGAAAGGGTCGGGCTGATCAAGGATTGTAAAAGGAATTTGTGCACGGAGCCTAAAGAGATAGGAGAGATCCTTAATGAATACTTTTCATCAGTATTCACAACTGGGAGGGACCTAGTTATAAAGGAGGATGTGGTTAAACAGGCAAGTTAGCTAGAGAAGGTTAATGTTAGTAAAGATGATGTGCTAGGAATTCTGACAAAGTTGAAGATAGGTTAGTCCGCCGGGCCTGATGGGATTTATCCAAGGATTCTATGGGAAGTGAGGGATGAGATCACAGGGCCTTTGGCGATGATCTTTTTGTCCTCACTGTCCACGGGTATAGTGCCAGAACATTGGAGAGAGGCAAATGTCATTCCCTTGTTCAAAAAAGGGAACAGGGATAACCCCAGAAATTACAGACCAGTTAGCCTTATGTCAGTGGTGTGCAAATTATTGGAAAGGGCTGTGAGAGACGGGATTTATGATCACTTGGAATCAGTTTGATTCGTGATAGTCATCATGGATTTGTGAGGGGTAGATCATGCCTCACAAACCTTAGTGAATTCTTTGCAGAGGTGACCAAACATGTGAAGGTAGAGCAGTGGATGTGGTACACATGGATTTAAGTAAGTCGTTTGATAAGGTTCCCCATGGTAGGCTCATGCAGAAGGTAAGGAGGCATGGGATGGGGGAAGTGTGGCAGATGGGATTGTGGAGAAAGTGGAGCTGAAACCCAAGATTGTCTTGAATAGTAGATCAGGCTCAATGGGCTGAAAGGATCTACTCCAGCTCTCCTTTCTGCTGTTCTGGTAAACTTTCTCTGTGCCCTCTCCAAGGTCTCAGCAACCTTCTTAAAGAATGCTGTCCAGAAGTAGGTTAAAATAACTAATGTTCCAAGCAACAGCAAATTTTGCTGAGGTTGATGTTCAGCAGATTGACCCTTTAAGATTGCCTGACGACATTCCGTCATCTGACTTGTTTCACTGTTCAGGATCCAAAAGGATCACCCGTGTGATGTTACCTCATTGTTGCTCTTTTCTGATCAGCTGAATCATACTGTTTCTATTTAAATGGTAATTGCATTGATAATTGATCTATTTATATGAGCTTTAATGGTAAAGGCTTCTCTACATATTTTGTGTTTCTATTAAATATCATTGAACAGCGCAAGTTTAGTGTAGAAAGCCAGTGTTTGCCTGTGTACTGTTTTCAGGCAATGATCCGTCATGCAGAACTCAAATGGTCAGGCAAACCACAGGGACACAGTCCCTGATGCAAAGGAGCTGACGTGAAGGGCACTTTGGGTCATTTACTTAACAGAATCCGCACTTCTTTGTTACCCAGTACAACAAAGTTTTGGAGGTGAGTGTGATATTTAAGGAAAGAATATCAAACAAGCACAGAAACACAGCAATATCTCAGCAATGACTTTATGCAGCATTTATGTAGCATGTTTTATTTTGGTGAATGTCACAAGGCTCTTCAAACGAGCTTTATCAAATAAATTCATTCCCATCTTTAGGGCAATAAGGGATCGGTAATAAATAATGTCTGCTCAGCAACATTTACATCTCATGAATGAATAATTATAAAGCACATTATATTAGGAAGGTGACTAAAATTTAGCCAAAGGAGTAGCTTTTAAAAGGATTCTTAGAGAGATAGTGAGGTATTTTACAACTGAAGTTGTTCCTGAACTGTTCCAAGAAACGGTGGGAAGATACAAGGTGTTTTTGAGCTAAATTAGTCTGCGAGCAGATGGACACGTTGCTTTACACTGTTAAGCACGGCAACTTTCTATCAGGTGGTATGTGAGTTGCCAAACTCAACATAGAAGCTTCCCATGAACATTTAAAGTCTAACCGACCTCAAGATGCTGGCTTCTTACAGAATTTACTTATTTAACAGCATAGCCTCGTGTGTATTAAAGGGACTCAGGAATTATCCTCAGAGCATGCCTGAAGAGATTAAACGATCCCTCGGTCATTCATGGCAGTCCTTGGCTTGTGACTGACCAAAGGGAAGGGGGCTGATTTGGGAAGGCACTAGGAATCTGCAGAGACTAAGTTGAGCTGTTGGAGAGATTGCGCAAATGCATCTGCCTAACCAACACTGCCTGCCTCGCATATGCCAGCAACAGAGTGTCAGTCATCTCTACACCCATAAAACTTGACTTTAAACAAGTCATCCTCCGTCCTGAGGGACTGGTAAAGACGAAGAAGGGGAATCATTGTAAAATGAAGGTATAGCGAGCTTTACATCATCAGGACGTCCTGAAGCATTTTGTAGCTGATTAGCCACTATGATAATGCACAATGTGGAGCAATCAAATTCCATGCAACAAGGTGTGACAAACAGCAATGTGATAATAAAAGCAAAATATTGCAGATGCTTGACATTTGAAATAAAAATACAAGGTATTGTCACCTGATCTTCTGCCTCTAACCATCCCATCTGACAGCGCTGCCAAAGATGCCCATAGAGGTGGTGAATCATCTTCCTAAGCTTAATTGCAAAAGGAACTGCTGAGTCCCATATAATTTCGGAATGGTTGCAGCAATAAAGGAGGCCATTTACATAGAACATAAAACAGTACAGCACAGTACAGGCCCTTCAGCCCACGGTGTTGTGCCGAACTATTACCCTACTAAGATCAATCTACTCTGCGTACCCTACATTTTACTATCCTCCATGTGCCTATTCAAGAGCCACTTCAAAGTCTCTAAAGTATCTGACTCCACTTGCACTGCTGGCAGCGCGTTCCATATGCCCACCACACTCTGTGTGTGAAGGACATCTCCCCTACACCTTCCTCCAATCACCTTAAAATTATGCCCCCTCATAATAGTCATTTCTGCCCTGGAAAGTTATGGTTCTGTGTAAGACTTACTTAATCAGTCCCATTCTTCTGCCTTTCCCCCTTGGCCCTGAAGTTCTTTTCTCGTAAATAGATAAACTCGTGAATGTTAGTCCAACATCCTCCCCATGTTAAAAAAATTATAGAAGCCAAAAGAACTGCAGATGCTGTAAATCAGGAACAAAAATAAAGTTGCTGGAAAAACTCAGCAGGTCTGGCAGCATCTGTGAAGGAGAAAACAGAATTAACATTTTGGATCTGGTGACCCTTACCCGGTTCTGAGGAAGGGTCACCGGACCTGAAACCTTAACTCTGTTTTCTCCTCCAGACCTGCTGAGCTTTTCCAGCAACTTTATTTTTGTTCCTTAAAAAAAATCATAGAATCCCTTCAGTGTGGAACCAGGCCATTTGGCCCATTGAGTCCACAGTGGTATCATGGTTTTATAACTAATGAACAAAATGTTTAAACAATTTTATTAACAACAATGAATTTTCCATTGAATCCTGCCCTGGAGTGTTGTCCTTAATTCGTAAGGACTCCAGTAAACACGAAGGTGATCGAGAGATCACATTTGGAGGGGTGCTGACTTCCTGGAGGAATTAGAGGACTTTACAAGGTTGAGGCCATGGAGGGATTTGAACACTAGTATGGCCATTTTAAATTCAGGCTTTTGTTGATATATAGGTCATCTTCATCTGTGGCACGAACCGCAACTTGTTTCTGCTGCTCCCCAGCTGCACAGCACTGATCCAAAGTAATCATTGGTAAACAGAACAGGCAGGCAACAAGAGTCTGATACAGCTCCTGAGCCTGCCCCCGTCCCCCTCCTCCTGAGCCCTTCCTGGTGTTGCTTTAGACGAATCCAGATGGTCCCTGATTTAATGGGTTCTACATTCTCAAGGCAATCAGGAAGCAGCAAGAGAGATAATGGGAACCGCAGATGCTGGAGAATCCAAGATAACAAAGTATGGAGCTGGATGAACACAGCAGGCCAAGCAGCATCTCAGGACCACAAAAGCTGACGTTTCGGGCCTAGACCCGATCCTCTGATGAAGGGTCTAGGCCCGAAACGCCAGCTTTTGTGCTCCTGAGATGCTGCTTGGCCTGCTGTGTTCATCCAGCCTCACATTTTATTATCTTGGAATCTCCAGCATCTGCAGTTCCCATTATCTCTAACCCTCTGTGTGTGTCTGTATAAAACAACACTACAGTCTGTGAGGTGGGTATTAATTGAATGGGGTAAAGGTATAAAATGTTCACTTGTCACAGAGGTTAAGCTCTGCACATTGCCCTCTGCTATGTTGGAGTCAGACCCCTCCGTGCTCCTTTTTGGGATAGGAGACCATCAGCCAGGCTAGTCATTGCACCAAACATCTTGGGTTTCTTGTCCACCAGCACTGCTTAAGCTACAGAGTCAGGATCCTCATCTGAGCCCCGACAAAACCCTTCAGCAACCTTAGGGGAGCTATCAAACTAACAATCCCCTCCCACCTACCCTGTCTGCAGACTTTGGTGGAATAATGCCCTCTGTGCTGTCAACCAAGACCATTAAGGTCTCAGCCCCACACCAGTTGTGGACTTTTTTTGGGATTCTGACGCGAACTAAGGAGTGGTGACGGGAATGGTCCTTGTGGAAGGCAGAGAGGGGCAGAAAGTGAAAGATGTCCCAGTTGGTGGGGTCTAATTGAAGTAGCGGAAGTGCTTGAGGATGATATGTTGGATGCATAGGCTGGTAGGGTGCAAAATGAGGACAAGGGGAACCCTGTCTTTATGTTTGAAGGTGTTGGGGGCTTTAGAGCTGAGGAGCGGGGAATGGAGAAGGCATGGTGAAAGACTGGATGACAGAGGGGTGAAAAGAATGTTGTTTGAAATAGGAGGGGAACTGAGATGCTTGTGAGTGGAACATCAGGAGACTATTCCCTTCGCTACTCCTTGAAATTCGAGAACTCAATGTTAATTGCCCCAGGCTGTAGGGTGCCCAGGTTCCACTCCCAAGCATCGCTGATGATCCCCTATTTCAAACAATGTTCTTGCCCCCACTCTGTCATCCAGATAGCCCTTCGCTGTACCTCCTCCATTCCCTGCTCCTCAGCTCTAAACCACCCCCAACTCCAAACATAAAGATTGGGCATCCCTAGCCTCACTTTCCACACCATCAGCCTCTGCATCCAATGTTTTATCCTCAAACACTTCCGCCAACTCCAATTAGACTTGACCACACAGAATATGTTCCACTCCTTACCTGTCTGCCTTCCGCCAGGACCATTTCCTTCGCCACTCCTTAGTTTGTGCAAACTTCCCATCAACCACTCCAACACCACCCACACCCCCACCCCTCTCCGGTACCTTCCCCTGCAAGTGTAAAAGATGTAACACCTGCCCACACACCACTTTCCTCACCTCCATCCAGGGTCCTAAACAGTCCTTTCAGGTGAGACACAGTTTCAACTACATCTCCTCCAACCTAGTCTACTGCATCTGGTGGTCCTAACACGTTCGTCTCTACATTGGAGAGACCAAACGTAGGCTAGGTGACTGGTCACTGCACATTTCACCTCCGCCTCCGACATATCCATCTTCAGCTTCCTTCAGTGTCAAAGTGACTCAGAATGCAAGTTTGAGGAACAATCCCTTATCTTCCGCCTGAGCACCCTTTCCAGAGGACTTAACATTGAGTTCTCTAATTTCAAATAACCTTCCCACCCATCCCCTGGCTCCCCTTCCAGTCTCGCTTCCTGCCTTCCATTCTAGCTACCAACTCGATTCATCCCTTCCTTTGACCAACCAGGTCGTACCTACTACTGGTATCCACCTGTCACCACCGTTCCACGACCCTTCCCCCGCCTTCCCCACACCCCGCTCTTTATCTGCAGCACCATCCCGCCCCCGACATCCAGTCCTCAAGAAGGATAATACCCGAAACGTTGACTTCTCCTCCTCCAAATGTTGCCTGGTGTTTTTCCAGCCTCCTGTTTGGCTACCAATTTCCTTTGAACTGAGTGACTTCCTCACTTCAGAGGACAGTCAAGAGTCAACCATGTTGCTTTGGGTCTGGAATCACAGTTGGCCAAAGCAGGTGTGGATGGTGGATTTCCTTCCCTAAAGGGCATTAGTGAACCCAATGGGCTTTTACAGTAATTAATTATAGCTTCAAGACACCATTACTGAGGCTGGCTTTATTTTCCAGATTTCTTTATCCTCTGAATCTAAATTCCACCAGCTGCTGTGGTGGGATTCCCATATTCCCAAACCAGTAGTTTGGATCTCTGGATTACTTGTCTCATAACACGACCATTGCCACCATCTCTCCCAGCTATTGAAAATCGGCATTCCACCCTCCCACCGGTTAGAGGGGTTTCCTGTTCACCCGGCAGAGGTGCGGGGGGTATGCAGTTGTGACGGGACGTGATAACACACACAGGTAGAAGACTGGATGCTTGCCCCGAGACGTCACGTGTCTTGGGGTTCTTGTGGTGAAATGTTGTGTCCTTATCTCTTGTCTAGAAGCCCCAGACTCAAGTCCCAACTGCTCCAGAGATGTGAACAAGATGGTTAAAAATATCTACACTGTCCCTGTTACCATGACCATGGGCAGGAGATCAGCTACTGGCAGTTATTTAACCATCCCAAAACTCCTCCTGCCCGCAACTGTGGTTGAAAATTAACGCTGTCAACTTTCATGACAAACTTGGACTAAGAAATTCATAATAGCAGCAAAGTTGTTAGGAGCAGCATTCAGATATGTAAATTATAAAGGAATGTCAGATCCCTGCTATCAACATTCTGGGGTTACCACTGACCAGAAAATCAACTGGACTTGCCATAGAAGTACATTTGTTACAAGTGCAGGTCAGACGCTAGGAATCTTGGAGCAAGTAACTCAACTCCTGACTCCCCAAAGCCTGGCCACCATCTACAGGATACAGGTCAGGAGCGTGATGGAATATTGCCCATTTGCCTGGATGGGTGCAGCTCCAACAACACTGAAAAAGCTTGACACCTTCCAAGAAAAGGCGGCTGCTTAATTGGCACCACATCCACAAGCATCCACTCTCCACTACCGACACTCAGTAGCGGCAGTGTACGCTATCTGCACGATGCACTGCAAAAATTTGTCCTAGATCTTTAAACAGCACCTTCCAAACCCATGACCACTTCCATCTAGAAAGACAAGGACAACAGATATATGGTAACTCCACCGCTTTCAAGTTCCCCTCCTTGCCTCTCACCATTCTGACTTGGAAATATATCGCCATTCGTTCACTGTCATTCGGTCAAAATCCTGGGACTCCCTTTCTAAAGGCATTCTGGATCTACTTACAGCATAAGAACTGCATCAGTTCAAGGAGGCAACTCTGCACCACCTTCTCAAGGCCAAACATGGATGGACAATAAATATTGGCCAGGTAGCAATGCCCACATCCCATAAGAGAGTGAAACAAAGGTCTATTCATATAGTGTCTACAATGTCCCAAGGCTTTTCACAGCAGTGACTTCTAAACAAAATCTGACAATGAGCCATGCAAGGATATATTGGGCTAGTGACCCAAGTCTTGGTCAAATAAGGTACAGGCATGTGTTAAAGAGTGAGAAGAGGGAGGGAGATAAGAACAAAGATTAAGAAAATCACAACACTGGAGCAGACCCTTCAGCCCTCCAAGCCTGCCCTGACATGCTGCCCGTCACAACTAAAACCCCTACGCTTCCGGAGACCATATCCCTTTATCCCATCCTATTCACACATTTGTCAAGACACCCTTTAAAAGTCGGTATTGTATCTGCTTCCACTACCTCCCCTGGCAGCGAGTTCCAGGCACCCACCACCCTCTGTGTAAAAACCCTGCCTTGGACATCACCTTTAAACCTTGCCCATCGCACCTTAAACCTATGGCCCCTGGTAACTGACTTTTTCACCCTGGGAAAAAGCTTCTGACTGTCCACTGTGTCCATGCCCTTCGTTATATTGACCTCTATCAGGTCCCCCCTCAACCTTCATTGTTCCAGTGAGAACAATCTAAGTTTCTCTAACCTCTCCTCATTGTTAATGCCCTCCATACCAGGCAACATCCTGGTAAATCTGTTCTGTACCCTCTCCAAAGCCACCAAATCCTTCTGGTAGTGTGGCGACCAGAATTGAACACAATATTCCGAGTGCAGCCGAACTAAGATTCTATAAAGCTGCAACATTACCTGCCAATTTTTAAACTCAGTGCCCCGGCCGATGAAGGCAAGCATGGTGTATGCCTCGTTGACTACCTTTTCCATCTGTGTACCTGTACATCCAGATCCCTCTGCCTATCAGTTCTCTTAAATGTTCTGCCATTTGCTGTATATTTTCCATCTGGGTTAGACCTTCCAAATTGCATTACCACACATTTTTCCACATGAAACTTCATCTGCCATGTCTCTACCCAGGTCACCAACCAATCGATATCCAGCTGTATCCTTTGATGCTTCTCATTGCTACCCACAATTCCAGCAACCTTTGTGTCATTGGCAAACTTACTAATCAGACCAGTTACATTTTCGTCCAAATCATTTATATATGTTATGAATAGCAAAGGTCCCAACACTGGTCCCTGAGGAACACCACTAAGTCACAGCCCTCCGTTCAGAAACACATTCTTCCACTGCTACGTTCTTTGACCAAGCCAGTTTTTTTTTAATCCATCTTGCAAACTCACCTCTGACCCTGTGCAACTTTACCTTCTGTATCAGTCTGCCGAGGGACCTTGTCAGAGGCCTTACTGAGATATCATATTACTTACTGAGATATCATATTACTTACTGAGATATCATATTACTTGCCTGTGCTCCAAATTTGAGCTCTGTCTGCTCTGGCTGCTACCAGGAGGGTGAACTTACCAGAAAGTTGCAAAGAACTCTAATGCTTCTATTAATGAAATAATGGAGCAGTTTCATAGCAAGAGACACATTGCAAAATTATCGTGCAGATTTGCTTTGAAATCACCAGAATAGCAATCTTGCTGTCTGGGAGCCTGCTTGATGAGGGAAAGCTCCATTAAATACTAATCAGGATTGGATTGTTTTGGTTCATTGTACTGCCAGTCGGTCCCCAAGCATACAGAAAGACATTCAATGATATGGGAATTTAATAGGTGTGTGCCAGAAGAAAATTCTTTTATTAACTCCTAATTTATCCCTGCATAATGGTATAATCAACCTTGTTGAATGTAAGCCTGTGTTGTCCGCATGTGTAGTTTCTACATGACAAGATCCCGCTGTGTAATGCCCAATTTGTATTTGCCTGAGATGATGAGCTGCCCATTTTCATTTTTCCTACCACACCCGCCCCTAACCTGCTCTATGATTAAAGGAAACAGCTTCTGTACCTGTAGTACATTTCAGGAGCTCAGGATGTCTAAAAGCCTTTTTAGGCAATTCATAAACTGTCTTCCCTGTTGCAGTGTGTGGAAAAACAGCAACCAATCAGTGTGCAGCAAGCTCTCACAACCAGCCTTAAGACGATGACCACTTTGTCTCTTATTTTCAGCGATACTTGTTGAAAATAAATATTGACTCCAGTGCTAAAAAGAACTCTTCAAAATGGTGCCATGGGCTCTGTTAGATCTATCTGAGAAGGTGGATCAGCTTAACATTTTAGCTGAAAGATTGTACCCCCGCCAGTGCAGTGACACTGTCAGTACCACGCTCGGTATGTGAGGCCACGTGCCATGCTAGTCTCTGTAACCATGCAATAGAATGTACTTCACTGGCCACTGAAAGACACTCCTTGATTTTCTGCTTGGATCCACAGTTAGTGCGCAGACTCATGTGACCATTTCGGGAGCCAAGGTAAATCAAGGCAAGAATGAGGCCATGTTCTTTGGGAATTGGACTGACCAATTCTTCATTCCCTTCACCGTCAGGACAGATTACCTGAAGGTGCTGGGAATATGGTTCGGTGGGGTCGGGGTGTGCACAAAATCTTAGGAGAAGCGCATCACCAAAGTGAAGCAGAAGCTGGTCCATTGGGAGCACTGCTCACTCTCCACTGTGGGCAAAAACCTGCTCATCGGGTGTCAGGCCCTCTCTCTGTTGTTGTACATGACACATGTCTGGCCCATTCCCTAAAACTGTACTGTTTCAGTCACCCGAGCCATCTGGTGTTTCATCCGGAAGCCTAAGATAGACCAGGTCTGCAGGGACTCCATGTACAAAGCTCTAGGTAAGGGGAGAAGGAACATACCCAATGTTGCCGTCATCCTGATGGCCACCTTTGTGTGCGGCTTCATCAAGCTGTGCATAGATCCTCAGTATGCAAACACCAAGTGTCACTACTTAATGAGGTTCTCCCTGTCCCCGGTGTTCAGAAGGATGGGCCTGGCCTCGTTTGTATAGAACACTCCAAGTAATTGGACTGTTCCACAGCAACTGTCCTTCATCAAGAAATTTGCAAAGAAAAACACTTTTGACCACAAGTCCATTAGGAAGTGGTCAGCATATAGTGTCCTCAAGACCCTATGGGAAAAGGAGACGGTCCCGTCCCGTGGTTTCCTGAACAGACTGTCAAAGTCATTTGGCAGAAAGCGTCATCACCAGAACTTTCCAACAAGCACCAAGACATTGCTTCGCTGGTGGTGAGAAGGATACTACCTGTGAGACCCTTTATGTATACCAGGTCAGCCTACACAACCCCATGCTGTCCTGGAAGTGATTGTGGAGGTGTGATTAAGACTGTCACACATCTCCTTCTGGAATGTGCCTTTGCAAAGGAAGTCTGGAGGAACATGCAGTGGTTTTTGTCGAGGTTCATCCTGAGCAGCTCTGTGATGCAGGTCTGTTCCCTGGGATGCGCTCTGACACAAACATCGACTGTGCCTGGAGGATCGTCAACTCAGTGAAAGGGTCTATGCGTAACTTGTTGGTCTTCCAGAACAAGGAATTGACCCTGACTGAGTATTACAACTGGCACATTCCAAAGTCCAGGAAGCTCATTATCTGAGGTCTTGCAGTTGATGGTAAATGAGGCTCTGTTTTAGTTATTGGACCCTCCTAGCACCTCTAATATATGTAACTATTAGTTTTGTGTAAGAGAGATTTTTGACTTTTTTAGGATAGAGTCAAAGTTTAATGTTTTGTTTGCTTGATATGCAGCTGTGCAGAACCAAACTTATTTTGTGTCAATATATACATGTAAAGATTTTTATGAATAATGTATTTGTTGAAATATTTTAAAAAATGCTGGTGAAAGACGTTCTACTGTTGGTCGTCCAGAACAAGGAGTTGTCCTGGACTGAAAGTTGCAGACTGTCACATTCCAAGGTCCAGGATTATGTGCTGAGGGACGTACTGAAGCTTGCAGCAGTTGCTGCCAAGGTGCAGTCGGGAAAGACCAGGTCTGAGGTCCTTCTGCAGAAACTAAATTATGGCCCATTCAGCTTTTGGAGCCGGCTTTTGCCTCAACTGCATATAAATATAGTCCTGTACAAACAAGGGCCGGCTTTGGTTTTGTTGGAAAGAGTCAAACTCCAATGTTTGTTTCCTTGACATGCTACTTTACAGAACCGAACTGCATTTGTGATTGTATACACAAAGATATTTTTATGAATAAGGTATATTTTTGAAATTAAAAAGTGGCTGCCAAACAGGACCTCACTATGTGCTGTGATTGTGATTATGATTGCAAAAGATCAGAACAAGCAGTATTCTTAAACAGGGCCAGCACGGTTTAGGCTTCCAGCTACTCCCAGGTGAGTTGAGTGCAGGGTTCAGAAGGTTGAGAAAGTTAGCCTCCTGTCCTCAGACATAGATTGGTTCTGTGCTTGGAAAAAGCTGTAGGTCTTTGTGGGGGTCTGCAGTTTGCAGTATTTTAGAAAAATTGCCAGGCCTGTAGTAATAAGTGGCAGTGACTCAGACGGAACATGTCCAATACCTCGACTATTAAACGTAAGTTGCGTTTAATGAAAGTGCATGGTGTGTCGTCTTTCATGCTTCTTGCGTACTTTTTTTGCACATATGAATGTGACTAAATCCAGGCTGGAAATCTCCCCAAATCATTGGTATAGAACAAGGCGAACAGATCCTCCACTCACTGCCTTCTGAACATTGTTTTCATTTTACCTCCCATCGCTCCCAAACATTATCCACATCTGTCAGTGCCTAGCTTGAAGAACCCAGGGCAACAGAGTGAGGAGCCACATCCTGCAGTGTGAAAACTGAATCGCAGGCTGATGAGTGGAGCAATTTGCATAGATCTACAAAGGACAGTGACTGAGTCACTCTAGATGCTGGGGCATTTTTTTTTAAAAAAAAGCTTGTGGCTAGACATAATGAATACCCCCTTTGATCTGGTCTGTTTGCAGCAGGAGGCAGGGATGGGAGTGATATGTCATAGAGCTGGCCCATCTGCCTCCCTGAGTCCCATAAGTTGGTCATGCTCCCTCTGGGCACTTGACCATGGGCTTATTGAGGCTTCCAAATGCCTAATTCAAGAGCAATTAAGGATCTTAATCCACTACCCAAAAATGCTAGGCAATGGGAGGTAGGCCTGAATGCCAAGATTGTTTTGTAAATTATATTCTTGAGAAGATAAAAAGGCTGGTGAAGACATCCTGTCCACTTGAGGGGCTGGAATATGACCCGATGTGTTCTTGCTACGGGGGCTGACATCTTTTCTATACAAAGGTGGGAGTTAGGTGGTACACACACCCTGTAAGATAAAGCGTTATTGTTGAACTCAACAAAAATCTTATTGAAATCAATGAACAACAAAAATATGACATATATATAGTGCCTGTTGTGTAGAACAAGATCCTAAAGATGTTACATTTGCAAAATCAGAAAAGGTATGGTGACACTGAGCCACATACAATGATAGCAGGCTAAATGACCAAAGGCATGATCAAAGAGGAACATCTGAAGAGGGAAGGAAGAGCCAAGGACGTTTATGACAGGAAATTCTATGGCTTGCAATTTGAGCCCAAAACTATCTGACTAAGCAACTCTGGGAAAGCCCACTTTCTGAGCTGTGGGTGAGGGAGTTGGTGTTGCTGCTGAGAGTGGGAGAGCTGTGTTCATCCAACACAGTTCTCGCAGCGAACAATCCAGGATGTGGGCGAATATCTCAGGCACAGGACAGTCCTGTAAAATCTGAGACCATTACCTCGATACATAGTGAGATGCAACGGGGACTCATGAAGGTTTGAAAGGCACTGTATGAATGGACCTTCTTTCTTTCTAGTCACTGTTATTTTCAGACTGCTCTTGTTTCACTGCAGGGAGGTGGATCGAGATTTGGATGGCCACATAAGCTTCAAGGACTTTGAGATTGTCATGCGCCATGAATGAAAATCGAATGAAACTTGGAATGAGGCAGGATATTGCAGCCCGACCAGCCCCAGGGGCCTCAACACTGATCCCTAATGAATGGAGAGTGATCTGGGAGATGATACCATGGTCAATCAGAAGTGTTGCTCAAAGATAATGGGAACTGCAGATGCTGGAGAATCCAAGATAACAAAGTGTGGATAATAAAATGTGAGGCTGGATGAACACAGCAGGCCAAGCAGCATCTCAGGAGCACAAAAGCTGGCGTTTCGGGACACGTGTTGCTCAAATGCAGTTTATATATTTCATGTTCTACCTCCAACTGCAGTGATGATTCAATGTGCAATATGGTATTTGTGTACTTCCAGAAACATGTAGCTTTGTTGTGTTGATTGCAATAAACGTTGTTGTGTATGTTCTGCATCATATCTCACAGTTTTAGTGGCAGATTCAAAGTGAATGGCTTAGTTCTCACAACATCCTGAAAATATAGAAATGAGGAGTATTGTCTGACCATTCAGCCCCTCGGAGGGCTGAATATGATCATGAGTGATCCTTTATCTCAATGCCATATTCCCACTTTCTCCCCAAACTGCTTGATTCCTTTAATGCTTCTTTCCTGAATATTTTCAGTCACTTGCCTCCACAGCCTTCTATGGTAGTTGCTACACCCCAGTGAGCCTCAGTGACCCAACCCCAAACTCTGTGCCATCTGATCTCCCTGTCAACCTCTGTATCAGTCTGACCCAAGTCCCCACTGCACAACTGACCCTCGTCTTCTTTTTTAAATTCTATCATGGGATGTAGGTATTGTTAGCAAGACCAACATTTTGTTGCCCATCCCCCATTAGAGTCAGCATAGAAACTGGCATTTTGGTCCAACTCGTCCACGCTAACCGGATATCCCAATCTCAGCTAGTCCCATTTGCCATAATTTGGCCCATATCCCTCTAAAATCTTCCTATTCATTACTCATCCAGATGTCTTTTAAATGTTGTAATTGTGCCCATCTCCAATACTTCCTTTGGCACCTCATTCTATACGTGCATCACCGTCTGTGTGAAAAGTTTACCCCTCAAGTCCTTTTTAAATCTTTCCCCTCTCAACTTAAACCTATGCCCTCTAGTTTTGTACTCCCCTCTCTCAGAAAAAGACCTTGGTTATTCATCCTTTCCATGTTCCTCATGATTTTATAAACCTCTATAAGGGCACTACCTCAGCCTCTGATGGACCAGGGAAAAAAGCCCCAGCCTGTTCAGCCTTTCCCTATAGTTCAAACCCTCCAACCCCAATAATGTCCTTGTAAATCTCTTCTGAATCCTTTCAAATTTCACAACATCTTTCCTATAGCATGGAGACCAGAACTAAACACAGTATTCCAGAAGTGGCCTAACCAATGTCCTGCACACCTGCAATTTGACCTCCCAACTCCCATACTCAATGCATCGACCAATAAAGGCAAGCACGCTAAATGCTTTCTTCACTACCCTGTCTACTTGTGACTCCACTTTCAAGGCACTACGAACCTGTACTTCAAGGTCTCTTTGTTCAGCAATACTGCCGAAGACCTTGTCATTAAGTGTAGCCTGTCTGACAGGGACTGAAAGTGTGAAAATAATTTACAATAATGTTACTCGTGCTGAGAGATAGGAAAAGCAGAATGTGCGAGGCTCCTTTTCTCCCATATAAAACAGGAACCCGAGGAATGACCAGCAAAGCTCTTCAAAATTATGAAAGGTTTGATCCAATAGAGGTAAAAGAATGTTTCATCTTGTGGGGGATCCAGAGCTAGAGATCAACTGGAAGAACTGTGGACGCTTTTCTCTGCCTTTATTCATTGACATGATGTGGACGTCGCTGGTTCGGCAGCATTTATTGCCCATCCATAATTTCCCAGAGGGCAGTTAAGAGTAAACTACATTGCCATGGGTCTGGAGTCACATGTAGGCCAGACCAAGTAAAAATGGCAGTTTCCTTCCCTAAAGGACATTAATGAACCAGATGGGTTTTTCCTGACAATCGACAGTTCACGATCATCATTAGATTCTTAATTCCAGGTATTAATTAAATTCAAATTCCACCATCTGCCATGGCAGGATTCAAACTCAGGTCTCCAGAACATTATCTTGGTCTCTGGATTAACAGTTCAGTGGTAAGACCACTAGGCCATTGCCTCCCCATTCTGTAAATCTGGAACAAAAAAGTGTGTAAGACTATGTGACAACAAGGCCTGGTGTGTGGGGTAGGAGACTAGGACATGGGAGAGTTTAGGCCCTAGAATTATCGAACTCGATATTGAGTCCAGAGGGTTGCAGTGTCCCCAAGTGGAAAATGAGGTGTTGTTCCTCCAGCTTGTGCTGAACTTTGCTGGAACACTGCAGCAAGCCAGAGACGGAGATGTTGGCCAGGGAACTGGGCGGTGCATTGAAGTGGCAGGTAACTGGAAGCTCAGCAGCTTTTTTGTCAGCAGAATGTAGATGCTCTGTGAAGCAGTTACCCAGTCTACACTTTGTTTCCCCACATTGTGAGCAGTGAATGCAGAAGACTAGGCTGTGGGAAGTGCAAGTGAACTGTTGCTTCACCTGGAAGGTATGTTTGGGTCCTTGGATACTGGGGAGTGCAGAAGTAAATGGGCAGGTGTTGCACCTTCGCCAGTTGCAGGGAAAAGTGCCATGGGGCTGTGGGATGGAGTTAGGGGTGAAGGAAGAGTGGACCAGGGTTCCCAGAGGGAATGGTCCCTGTGTAAGGCGGACAAGGGAGGGGAGAGGAATATGTGTCTGGTGTTGGAATCTTGCTGGAGGTGGCAGAAATGGCATCTAATGAATTTTTGGATGTGGATGCTGAGAGTTGGGAGAAACTGCTTTATCCAGAGAATACAAAGAATATTGTATTCAGTACCATGTGGTGTGTTGAGGTGAACATCATAGATACATTTAACAGGAATTTAAATTAATCCAAGGAAGAATAAAATCGAAAATGAAGGCGAATTGGATAGTTGGAGAGGGGAGTGAGATGACTCGTTTTCAGAGACTGATTGAGCTGAGCAGCCTGTTACTGAGCTATAAATTCAATTAAAGCCTCCAGTGGAATGCTGTTTATATTTTGCAAGTGGTAGTATTTGGTCCATAGTGAATGAAATCGGCGTCCATTGACCGAGAATTGGCAAGCATGTCAAGTAGAGTGTTTATAACAGAACATAGAACAGTACAGCACAGTACAGGCCCTTTGGCCCATGACGTTGTGCTGAACTTTTGCCCGAAATGTAAGGTCTATCTGACCTCCATCGCTATCTTATACTAGCATCCGTATGCGTATCTAATAGCTGCTTAAATGCCCCTAATGAGGCCGACTCCACTAAGTCTGAATATTGCACTGTGGCCCGAGACTGAGAGACAGCAACGCCTTATCATTAATTCAACTCTGCAGTCTTCCAGTCCTGGCCACTTGTTCATCCCTGATTCCGGTTGCTGCACCATTTGTGGCTGTACCTTCAGCTACCCAGGCCCTAAGGTCTGTCACTCCCTCCCTAACCCTTTCCCTAAGCCTCCACATTCATTTAATGTACTCATTAAAGCATGTCTTTTTGACTTGCTTTTGCCTACGTGTCCCAGGGTTTGATTCTGTGGCTTAGAGTCACGTTTTCTCTGATAAAGTTTCTGTAAAGAACCTTTGAACAACATACTGGTCGAAGGCACTGTGTAAATGCAAGTTGATGCTTTTCAGATAAATTTTCAAAATGAAACTTATTGAGAACAATCTATTCATTTTGCGAATGATAGTTCATTCAAGTTAAACACAGAGAACTACACTAAGGAGGTTCAACTGCATGTTAAAACTAATCTGCTATGCATGGCGATGTCAGCATTACACATTATAGACTTAGAAGTATATAAATCCAGGTATTAATTAATATATTACTGTAACAGTACTCTGGAGAGGTAGTGATTTGTATTGGGAGAGTTGCTTGAAATTGTACCTACAGTTTACTTACAATAAGTAATATTCAATTGGCTTTCACATTTGCTGGTGCAAATTTCAGATTTGTTTAATCGGTAATTGAATGAAATTTTAACATCCTTATTGGTACTGTCATAGACAGCACTCCACAGAAAACACCAGATCATGAGCATGCTGAGAAATCTGAGTGTGTTAAATGAATCAATATAAATTACTTTGACTTCATTATTTCTGAAATTCAGTGTGACAGCTGTCGTCTAATCTAAGTACATGTGTTGCATTTCATTCCAGTCTCAGATGCTTAATAAAATAATCAATGCATTTGCTGTATTAAAATCTGCCCAGATCTGTAGACAATGTAATTAAAATAATTTCCCTCAATGACCCTGTGCAGCTGGAATGGGTCTGAAATATTCTTCTGCATGCAGGAAACAGTTCCAGGACTGGGGCAATCATTCCTTAACCTTGGCACTGACAGCACACAGCAATGTTATATAGATTCAGATCATCTCTTAGAGGTTAATAAGCTTGTACAACTTTAATTGGACCATGCTAAATTCCACCCAACCCTACTTTCATTGTTGCCTGGGTTCTGCCTATGGGGAGCTGAGCAGAGTCGACAGCTGTCACAAAGTAATGCCAGTGATTATGCTATATTTGTACTTATTAACTCCACTGTCAATAAATATGTGGCATTTATCATCAGCTGAATGATCAGAGGACAAGAGTCGACACACCTCCACTGCAACCTCACTTGGAAAACTGAGTGAAGAATCTCATTAACATGGGAAAGCATTAACCAAGAGTAACAGCTACAATTAAGATCATAGTTCTGCCCTGAATGGAGGGCATGGGTAGGAGAGGCCTTATTTTTGTTACTTTTATAATATTGCTAACCACCATTGATCACAGCTTGCAGGAGCCATGGGAACGTAAAGTTTGGAGTTTTCTTTTAATCCACCTGGGAATAAGCTTATTTGTGTGCATAGTTTTTAAATTCTATTATTTTTTGCTTTCTAACAAAAAGCAAGTAGCAACAGAAAAGATGGATCTTGCATTTATTTGGTGCCTTTTAAAACCTCAGGTTGTTACAAGCCAACATGTAACTGACTGGATTAACTTTTGTGATTATAGGCGCACTTCTTAAAAAATCACTTCTGTCAGTACTAAGCCACAGCAGTGTCTGTATCTACAAGACGCACTGCAGTAACTCATCAAGACTCCTTTGACAGCACCTGCCAAACCTATGACCTTTGTCACCTAGAAGGACAAGGACAAGGATGGGTATACATTCACCTGCAAGTCGTAGAAGTGTTATAATGCAGAAGAAGGTCATTCAGCCCATCGTGTCTGCAACAAATCCCCAAATGAGCATTATGACCTTGTGCTTTCCACCTTTTTCCAATCCCCTTTCATGTTGTTTCTATTCAAGAACCATCTAATGCCCTTTTGAATGCATCAATTGAACCTGCCTCCACCACATTTCCAGTCAGTGCATTCCAGACCTAACCACTTGTTACTTTCAAGTTTCCCAAATTCTGATTTGAAACAGTATCACCAACCCTTCACTGACACCAAGTCAAAATCCTGGAACTCCCTCTCTAACAAGCACAGTTGAGTGCCTATATCACATGGACTTCAGTGGCTTAAGAAAGTAACTCACCAAAACCACATCAAGGGCAATCATGTTTGGCAATAAATAGTAGTCTTGCTAGCACTTCCTGCATACCATGAACAAATTTAAAATTACCAAAGTCCCATAAATAGCAATGAAATTGATCAAGATCAAAATGACAAGACAAGTTTTAGCAATGTTACATGTGTGATAAATATTAGCCAAGTAACTTTGCCATTAATTTGTTGATTCTAATATTAGATGACTTCTTAATCTTCAGTACCAAAGGAATGTAGGGCTTGTGTATGCAAACATTCCTTATAATTTAATGCTCTTAGATCTGATTTAGCACCGCGTCCCCAGCAAGCTCAGTATATCCCTTCTGAGGAGATATTTTGTCTCTCTTGAAGGGTCATTTGACATCAGTGAATTAGTTATTTTTTCCAAAAATTGGTGGAAGATGGGACTTCAAATTTATTCAATACTGAGTTGGATAGATTCTTTATAGACAAGGGTTATGGGGTGCAGACAGGAAAGTGGAGTTGAAATTGCAACCAGATTAGTTATGACCTTATTGAATGGTGGAGTAGTGGAAAGGGCTGAATGGCCTACTTCTGCTTCTAAGTCCTATGTTCCTACAAGATAGTGTCTTGGACAGGAGGCAGTGTTCTAGGTAGAGCCCAACGCTATTTAAAGGAAGCATAATTTTCTCGTTTTTGGCATTGAAGTTTAAAAAGTAAATTTTAAGATCAACTAGGGATTAACTGAGAGTTTAATGATGAGACTTGTTGAAACAATGATTGTTAGCTTTTTTTTATTCATTCACAGGACAAATGTGTCACTGGCTAGGCCAGCATTTATTGTCCATTCCCAATTGCCCAGAGCTCAGAAGAGTCAACCACATTGCTGTGGGTCCAGAATCATACGTAGGCCAGATCAGGTAAGGATGGCAGTTTCCTTCCTTAAAGGACATTAATGAACAGATGGATTTTTCCAACAATCAGCAATGAATTCATAGCCATCATCAGACTCTTAATTCACGATTTTAAAAAAAAATGAACTCAAATTTCACCATCTGCTGTGGCAGTATGTGAACCCAGGTCCCAGAACATTACCTGGGGTCTCTTGATTAATAGTCCAATGATAGTACCGCCAGGCCATTGCCTCCACTAATTTGCTCAGATTTTACCAGTGTTCACATTAATAACTCATTGCTTGTGATTTTCTCCAAATTTACAAGGGTTTTTTGAGGTACAATTTTCCCACTCAATTTTTGAAACAAAGTCACGAGAAATAAACCGGGTTTTAAATTGGCAATAAAATCTGGCTGAGATAGACAGATTTTTAATCTGTGAGAGTATTTTTCCATGTGGAAAGGCAGGAAATTGGAATTGAGGATTCTCAGATCAGCCATTACCTCATTGAACTGTGGAGCAGACTTGATGGGCAAAAAAGCTTATTTCTTCTTCTAAGTCTTACGGTCATATCACTGCTTGGCTTGATGATATCTCCCTTTTCCAATCCTGAATGTGGGGTTCATCCCTCTGAATTAATGGATTCAATTGGTGGATGCCCAGCTGCCTTGCAAAACTCTAGAATTCACTCCTTAATCCTTGCTGCCTTTTCAACAGGCTTTCCTTCTTTAAGACACTCTTTCAAACTTCAGTGATCAAACGTTTGGACATGATCATATTTCATAAGGGGTCCATGTGTCAGGTTTTGCTTGATAACATGCCTGTGGAATGCAGCGAGATATTTTACAGTGCTAAATATGCTCTATGTAACACTAGTTATAGTTGTTGGAAGTTGGAAGGCAATTTATCGATCAATGTTTTAGGTTACCCAGGGATACTGAATGGAAGAAAGACAGATAAAACAGGAAGGGTAACTAGAACAAAATTGACTCGAACATTGACTGGATATTTTGATGTATCTAAACGTTGAAGTTTTATTGACCACTCTGTGACAGTAGTACATGGTTCAAGGCTTTAATTGCTATTACTTGGTTTTGGAATTGGGATAATGAAGAGCCTGTGGACACAAATGGCTGTGCTTCAGTCATTGGCAACATACTACCTTACTGGCCTGCTGTGTTCAACCAGCTCTACACTTTGTTACAGCAAGTTGGAACAGTTAGAGCATGACGTAAGAACAATGCTTTTTTTTGTCACTTGTAAAGAAACAGACCATTGTCATTTGGATCTATTGGAAGATTGGGAATCTGGAGGATTCAATGTCATAATTTAAAAAAAGCACTGAGTCATTTTGACACCCAGATCCTCTCCCAACAACATCAACTCCATTGAAATCTAGGCAAGCAGTGGGGAGAATCTGTATGTGCAAAATTTCAGTTTGACTGGCACGTCCTAGTTGCAAAGCAAAATATGAGTTTTTATACCCGTAGCCGTAACCAGAACACTTTGAGGTTATTATTCTTTTTAGAGGGTAAAAAATTCTTTTTATGAATATTGGTCTTGACAGACAATCAGGAGGGTGATAGACAATCTCTAGTGGAATTCTTAAGCCTGCCGTTGAGAGGCACACAACAGCAATGCAATGCTAAATCTCTCTCTAATTGTTCTTCTTGTTGGGTGAACATTTATGCATCAAAACTGACGATCTGAGTGGGATGGGTGAGCTAATGCCGTTACAAACAGATGTTTAGGAAAAAACTGCATATTTGGGTGTTAGTCATAGCTCAGTTAGTATTAGCCCCATCTCTGTGTCAGATGGTTATAGGTTAAGGTCTACTTCAGACACTTGAGAGCACGTAATCCAAACTGACCCTAGTCAGTACCAGAGGAGATGTCTTACAGTTGTAGTGTTAACCTCTGTCTCTTCTGTCAGATGGATGGAAAAATATCCTATTTAAAAAGAAAGCAGTCCTGGCCTACATGTTTCTCTCAATTAAGGAAAACTGGTTAAATGAAGGTGCTGACTTTCACTTTAAGTTCAGGAACAAAAACAAAGTTGCTGGAAAAGCTCAGCAGGTCTGGCAGCATCTGTGGAGGAGAAAAAAGAGTTAACGTTTCAGGTCCAGTGACCCTTCCTCAGAAGAAGGGTCTAAGCCCGAAACATCAGCTTTCCTGCTCCTCTGATGCTGCTTGGCCTGTTGTGTTCATCCATCTCTGCACCTTGTTATCTCAAATTCTCCAGCATCTGCAGGTCCCACTATCTCTGAAACAATTTTAGTCCCCTTCCCTGTCTTGTTGGTTCTGACAACCACTAATTGTTCGCCCTCCCTTTCCAGAAGTTCACCCAGCTGTTTGTTTATGTTCCAAACCCTTGCACCCAGGAGGCAACAGAGCACACTGACCCATGATCTCAGTTGAAAATGAGACTGACTGCCCCTCAAGTTGCTGAGTCACCAATTCAGAAGAAGGGTCTAGGCCCGAAACGTCAGCTTTCTTGCTCCTCCGATGCTGCTTGGCCTGCTATGTTCATCCAGCTCTACAACTCGTTATTTCTTTAAGATGCTGCAGAAGAAGAAGAAGGGTCTAGGTCCGAAACGTCAGCTTTCCTGCTCCTCTATTGCTGCTTGGCCTGCTGTGTTCATCCAGCTCTACACCTTGGTATTTCAGATTCTCCAGCATCTGCAGCTCCTACTTTCTCTGCACCAATTCTACCAACTTTCTAAATCTGCCTATTTGCCTCTCTGTCTCTTCCCAGTGTAGCCTCAGGCATCATAGTACTGTGGTTTTCCCTTGAGCCATCCACCCCAGATTCAACTGGATCTGCACGATCCCCCTCTTTTGTGAAGACAGATGCAAAGTATTCATTAAGACCCATGCCAACATCTTCCAGCTCAACACAGCGTTTACCTTGTTGTCTTTTATGAATCCTCCTTTTCCCTCAGTTATACTTCTACTCCTTCTGTGTGATGACACATAGTCATTCAGTCATACAGCATGGAAATAGACCCTATGGTCCAACCAGCCTATGTTGAACATAATCTCAAACTAACTAGTCTCACTTGCCTTCTCCTGACTCATACCCTCCAAAACTTATCTCTTTATGTACTTAACCAAATCTATTTTAAATGTTGTGATTGTATCCAAATCCACCACATCCTCAAGAAGTTCACTCCACATGTGAACCACTCTCCATGTAAAAATTTTCCCCTCATGTCTTTTTTTAAATCTTTCTCCTTTCACCTTAAACATGTGCGCCCTGATCTTGAAAACCCCAATCCAAGGGTCTTTGGGTTCACCTGGATTTTGCCTGACAAATAATTCTGTCCGAGATAATAGAAACTGCAGATGCTGGAGAATCCGAGATAACAAGGTGTGGAGCTGGATGAACACAGCAGGCCAAGCAGCATCTTAGGAGCAAGAAAGCTGACGTTTTGGGATGACGTGTCTATGCCTGAAATATCAGCTTTCGTGCTCCTAAGCTGCTGCTTGGCCTGCTGTGTTCATCCAGCTCCACACCTTGTTATCTCAAATACTTCTATCTCTTCACATCCCCTTTTTGCTTTCATAATTTCCATTTTTTGTTTCATTATTTCTATTGTTCTAGCCTCTGGAAGCTATTCCTTCAGCCATCTTAACCCAGAGCTCTGGACTTCCCTCCCTTGTGACTCAGTATAAAATTTTGTTTGGTAACACTCTGAATGCTTTGCTATCTTAAAGGCACTATATAAAGTCAAGATGCTATTGTCAACCTCTCCACCTTTTTACCTCTCCCTCCTTTAAGGTACTTCTTCAAACCACAAGCCTTATTATCTGCCCCTATCATAATGTCTATTTCTGTGGCTTGATTTCAAGTCTTGTTTGATAACAAAAGTCATAGATCTCCATTTTGTTAATATTTAACTGTATCACAAATGAGATTGATGATGGTCCTCCCCACAATCTACACTCACACCACCCATGGACTTTCAACTTGGAACTCAGTGATGACGGTGGCATGGTGCAATGATCGAATCAGGGATCGAATCAGGGATATCACTGGTTTGCATTGGTCTGCATATTGAGTGGCACATTTGCCAGTGGACAACAGTGAAGCCTCAAAATCTCTTCATCGAAGCAAGAACAACAAATTGTTATTTTGCAGAAAAGAGATTCATGTTGCATAATCTTTTCATCTTCCACTCATCAGGACAAACACAAGAATGCCAAATCTCAAAAATGATGACAATAATTTATACAATGTGATAAAAGGATGCTGATTGGCTAGCAGATTAACTCTGATTGGCCAGGAGTTGCCATGAAGAAAGCTACCTTGTGAGCTGGTTAATGTCATAAAACATCCAACAATGGAACACAAGAATACTAAAAAGCAGAATTTCGACTGATGACACAATCTTGTCAAAGACGTAACTTTTAAGGAGCATCTTTAATAGCAGAGAGAAGTAGGGAGGTGGAGAAGTCCAGAGAAAGGAATTGCAGAAGTAAGTACCCACACAACTGTAGGCATATACACCAATACTGAAGCAGTGAAAATCACTGATGCTCCCACTGACTGAATTCAATCAGTGCGGTAATCTCAGAACAAACAGCAGTACAGCACAAGAACAGGCCCTTCGGCCCATTAAGCCTGCGCTGATGCATGATGCCTTTTGTCTCTACACAGTTTGTATCCCTCTATTCCCTGCCTATTCATGTATCTATCCAGGTGCCTGTTAACCTTTGCCATTGTATCTGCTTCTGGCAGCACATTCCAGTCTTCGCACATTTCCTTTAAATTTTCCCCCTTCTAACTTAAACCTGTACCTTAATTGATATTTCTGTTATCCATTCGATCCACTCCTCTCGTAATTTTGTAAAATTCTATCAGGTCACCCCCTCGGCCCCTGACCCTTCAAGTGAAAACAAACCAAGTTTGTTCAAGATAATAAAATGTGAGGCTGGATGAACACAGCAGGACAAGCAGCATCTCAGGAGCACAAAAGCTGACGTTTTGGGCCTAGACCCTTCTTCAGAGAGGGGGATGGGGGGAGGGAACTGGAATAAATAGGGAGAGGGGGAGGCGGACCGAAGATGGAGAGAAAAGAAGATAGGTGGAGAGGAGAGTATAGGTGGGGAGGTAGGGAGGGGATAGGTCAGTCCAGGGAAGATGGACAGGTCAAGGAGGTGGAATGAGGTTAGTAGGCAGGAGATGGAGGTGCGGCTTGGGGTGGGAGGAAGGGATGGGTGAGAGGAAGAACAGGTTAGGGAGGCAGAGACAGGTTGGACTGGTTTTGGGATGCAGTGGGTGGGGGGGAAGAGCTGGGCTGGTTGTGTGATGCAGTGGGGGGAGGGGATGAACTGGGCTGGTTTTGGGATGCGGTGGGGGAAGGGGAGATTTTGAAGCTGGTGAAGTCCACATTGATACCATATGGCTGCAGGGTTCCCAAGCAGAATATGAGTTGCTGTTCCTGCAACCTTCGGGTGGCATCATTGTGGCAGTGCAGGAGGCCCATGATGGACATGTCATCAAGAGAATGGGAGGGGGAGTGGAAATGGTTTGCGACTGGGAGGTGCAGTTGTTTGTTGCGAACTGAGTGGAGGTGTTCTGCAAAGCGGTCCCCAAGCCTCCGCTTGGTTTCCCCAATGTAGAGGAAGCCGCACCGGGTACAGTGGATGCAGTATACCACATTGGCAGATGTGCAGGTGAACCTCTGCTTAATGTGGAATGTCATCTTGAGGCCTGGGGTAGGGGTGAGGGAGGAGGTGTGGGGGCAAGTGTAGCATTTCCTGCGGTTGCAGGGGAAGGTGCCGGGTGTGGTGGGGTTGGAGGGGAGTGTGGAGCGAACAAGGGAGTCACGGAGAGAGTGGTCTCTCCGTAAAGCCGACAGGGGAGGGGATGGAAAAATGTCTTGGGTGTTTGTTCAATCTGTCTTCATAGTTAATAACCTCCAAACCAGGTAAGATCCTGGTAAATCATTTCTGCACTCTCTCAAAAGCTTCTGGTCGTGTGGTGACCAGAAGGTTGTTGTGCTGCAGGAGTTGACGGAGATCAGAGGGGAGGAGCAAAGCCAGTGTCAGATTAGAATCCACAAACGGTAGTTTTAAAATTAAACCATTGCTTAAATAGGGGCCAACAGAGATTCATCCAGTGTAGGTGAAGGGTCTAGGTCTGAAACGTCAGCTTTTGTGCTCCTAAGGTGCTGCTTGGCCTGCTGTGTTCATCCAGCCTCACACTTTGTTATCTCGGTTAATGGAATTTGGTGTGAGTGGCAACAGTGTGAATGACTTCACATTTACAGAGGGCAGAATGTGGGAGGCCAGCCAGGCTGCATTTGAAAAGTCACGTCTGAAGGAAACAAAAGATCAAAAGAACTAGCAAATTCCAAACGAAAAGCAAATAACTTTCAATAGATAACTCCGAGTATAGGTAACTAAAGGTTCACAGATTATCACCTAGGCGTTAATTCCTTTTCACTTCACCCATTTACAATCTGGCTGCAGTAACTGCTTCTATACTAACTACAGGCTGCATGCTAGCAATTTATGATATGGCCATAAAATGGAATAACCTGCCTGTAACCGATTCCAAAACATAATGGCCAGTCTTCATGTTAGTTTAAACAGTGCGTGCCAATGCAATCAGATAAATCCACAATGTCCAAAGATTAAAACTGGTATGCCCAGTGCCTAGGCAACCTAGCTACAATACACTTAGTGTTTCTTACAGCAAAAGCAACCATTTGGATTTACATAGCACCTTTGATGTAGTGAAACATTCTAATGCTTTTCATATCTTAAACAGCATGCATTGCTGTATTATACCAGCACAGAATCTATCCATGTAAACTTAAAACATTTTGCTGCTTACTGACCTGAATTTCTATGGTCCCTTTCACAACCTCAGAATGTCCTGAAGCACTTGACAGCCAATGAAGTACTACTGAAGCATAATGACAAGGAGACAATGGTGTTGTTGTTGTTGCATGAGTAATCTAGAAAGATAGGTAATGTTCTGAGAACCTGGATTAGAATCCCATCACATCAGATCATGGAATTTTAATTCTGGAATTAAAAGGTGTATTGATGATTATGAGACCATTGTCAATGACTATAAAGACCCACGTGGTTCACTAATGTCTTTTAGGGAATGAAAACAGCCTTTCAGCCCAGCAATGTGGTTGACTCTGAATGGCATTCAGTTCTATCAACCATGAAAAAATTCCCAAAAATGACTGAAACCAGACAGACAACCTGGCATCGACCATGGCAATGGAAATGACAGCAGTGAACACCGGCTGATTGACTCTGCAATATCATCCTCACCAATATCTGGGGGCTAATGTCAAAATTCGGAGAGTTGTCTCATAGACTAGTCAAGCAATAATATGACACAGTCACACTCAAGGCATCACATTTTGCAGACAATGCCCTAGGCAAGGGTCTAGGCCCGAAACGTCAGCTTTCCTGCTCCTCTGATGCTGCTTGGCCTGCTGTGTTCATCCAGCTCTACACCTTGTTACGACCACCGCTATCCCTGCTTATGTACTGTCCCACTGCTGGTGCAAATCTACCAAAGGTGCCACCAAAGTGGTATACAATTGGGAAGGATTTGCCCTCAGACTGGACCTCATAAAGTCTCATGGTAACAGGTAAAACAAAGGCTAGGAAACCTCCTGTTGATTACCACCCACTTATACTCGTCTGCCCCTTGTCACTACCAGCCTGCTTGATTGGCATCACATCCACAAACATTCACTTCCTCCAACCCTGATGCTCAGTAGCTGCAGTATGTACCATCCACAAGATGCACTACAGTAATTTACCAAAGCTCTTTCGACAGAGCCCACGGAACCTGCAACCACTACCAGCAAGGAGGAGAAGGGTAGCAGATATATGGGAACCGGATCGCCAGCAAGTCCCACTCCAAGCCACTCACCATCCATACTGGGAAATATATTGCCATTCCTTTGCTGTGGCTGGTCAAAATCCTGGAACTCCCTCCCTAAAGGCAACATTTCAAGATGGAAACTAACCACTTCTTTGTCAAAGGCAACTCTAGCAAGAAATCATTTCGGACGTCTAGCAAGACCTTACCCTGACATCAGGCCTAACCCACTGCACTTTTGAACAGAGTTCTGGGCATTGAGGCAAGATTCTCACTGGGCAGCAGCAAGATGCCAATTAAGGGAGATTACTGCTTGTTGCCTCGTTAACTCACTGTTTCAAATATGCATCTGCCTTAGAGCAATTTATGTCAGGTGGGCACGCGTGGCATGGTGGTTTAGCAGTTGGCACTGCTGCCTCACAGCGCCAGGGACGTCTGGACCGTCTGTGTGGAGTTTGCACATTCTCCTTGTGTCTGCGTGGGTTTCCTCCAGGTATTGCGATTTCCTCCCACAGTCCAGGGATGTGCGGGTTAGGTGGATTGGTCATGGGAAATGCAGGGTTACAAGGATAGGGTAAGGAGATGGGTCTGGGTGGGATGCTCTTCAGTGGGTCAGTGTGGACTCAATGGGCTGAACGGCCTGCTTCCACACAGTAGGGATTCTATGATTCTAACTGCACATCTGACCTTGTTAATATGTAGCCTGCTATCCTACTATCCACCATGAGTAAATGAGATTCTGAGAGTTGTTGATATGGAAGTCGGAGCAGGAACCCAGTGACTCCAGTTTACTGTTTGCTCCTGAGTGCCTCCATCATGGACACTCAGTACTAGAATCTCAGGGCACATATTGTGGGCAGCAAACGAACACAGCCCACACATTCAAAGACCTTGGCATTGGACAATAAGAAGCCTCTCCGCAAGACCATGTCTTCACCTCTGTACTTTAAGGCTGCAACTCTCATTGTAACGCTGCTGCAAGGGTGCTCAGGGACAGGGACCCAGCTTGTGGAGTGGATCAGGCTGCACCTCAGACTGTTCACTTATTCTCTTAGTGTCCATGCACTTTAACCTAGCTAAATGCTCACAGCTTCCCTGCCTTGTCTTACCTTCCCTAATGTTTTTTTTCACTTTGTTTCCTCAGCCACGTCTTTTCTTTTAATCATCCTGTTCAGGGATGTCCTTACACATCTCTGGAACGGCTTGGACTTGAACCCAGGCTTCCTGGCTCAGAAGTGGGATCAATGCCGCAGTGCCACACAAAGGCAGAAAGCTTGTCATGGTTATTAGCAGCCCTCAGTCAAGTCAAAGGAGATAGCTTTTAGTCAGGGACTTCCAGCATAATAAGTCAGGTGTAGCCTCTGATACCAGTCCAGGGACCTGGGCACAGTTAGTCAGCCACTGGGGCATTCAGTGACAGGATCCCTGCCCTCTTAGGAGTGAAGAGCTGAATGTCAGTCAGCCCACCACCTATCTTGGCTCTTTCTGCCGTGTTCTCCTGGAATGGAGATATCAAAGGAGATGAAAGGTTAGGGAAAAGTGATGGATTTTCCTGAGTGAGTGAGTAGCAGTGGAGAAGGCTTGCAGAGCTAGTGTTGTTTAGGGATTGGGGTGGATGACAGCAGGTGAGGGAAGATGCTGCAGACTACAGTATAAGTGATAGAGCAAGAGCCTTGGTGGGAGGTATGTGCAGAAGTAGACAGAGGGTGAGTGTGGGGTGGCAGAGAGATGATGTGATTTACACTGGCAGAGTGGAGAAGGTTCACTAGGATGATCCCTGGATTAGAGGGTTTGTCTTCTGAACAAAGTTTAAATGGGTTTGGACTCTATCTTTAGAGTTTTGAAGAATGAGAGGGCTTCTAATTGAAACATACAGTATTCTTAAGGGGCTCAACAGGGTAAATGCTGAGAGGAACTTTCTCCTCATGAGAGAGTCCAGGACCAGAAGGCATAGCCTCAGAATTAAGAAACACCAATTTAAGACTGAGATAAAAGAGAAATTTCTTCTCTCGGAATGTGAGAATCTTTGGAACTTCTTGCCATAAGGAGCTGTGGGGGCAGATATACATTTATGTTTTATATATATTTTACGTGTACTTAAGGCTGAGATAGATTCTTAATCAATAGGGGAATGAAGGGTTCTGGAGAAAGGGCAAGAAAGTGGGTGTGACGAATGTCAGATTGGGCATGATCCTACTGACTGATGGAACAGACTTGAGGGGCTGAATGGCCGACCCCTGTTCCTATGGACTTATTCACCCTCTTTGAACACTGCTGGGCTTTCCTCCAGACAGCTGAGACTGCACTGGGCTGGCTGTCAACCTCAGACCACATTGGCAAGGATTGTTGTGGCCTCTAGTGCCTGTCCTGTGGCAGTAGTAATCCTGCCTCTGGACGACCTCATCAGCAATATCTCCAACTCTGTGGCCACGAAGTGGAACCCTACTTTCCCCTGTGTCTGCCACTTCAGGGCAAATGCTTGTCCGGGTGTACAATGGCCTTTGAAATATATGCCAATGCCAGGGATGTAGATCCATTTCGGAATATCTTGGCAGTGACGAGTTCTTCCAGCTACAGTGAGCAGTACAATTGGGCCAGCATCAGACGAGAGGGGAATCATAGGGGCAGGAAAGCAAATTAGGTTTGGATTGATGGCACAGGAAAATTTGCTAGGCCTCCTTGAAAGAAACCTTCCTTGAAATTTGATAAAATCCTCAAAACCCCAAAAAAGTAAGTTTTAGCCCTATATGGACATGCAAGTTGCTTTTGTTTCCCAAGAATTACAAGGATGTCCAGGCCAATATATTCCCCTTGATGGACATACTAAAACTCATCATTTGTTGATTATCACTTTAATGTTTGTGGGTGCTTACTCTATCTAAATCAGCAGTTGTGTTTTCTGTGTCACAACAATGAGTACTCTTATTTTATAAAGTCTACTAAATTGGCTGCAAAGCTCCTTGGGACATCCTGGTGTCTTGAAAGGTGCTATCTAAATGCAATTTACCTTTCTTTCCAGTAGTGCTGCAAGGAGGCTGCTTTTTGTATACGAGTCCTAAAAGTGAGCAATACGTCGGCAGAGGAATCCAGTCTGATCATGTCACGATAGGGGCCTTCAGACAGAAATCAGGAGCAGAAATCCTGAATGAAATTTCTGTTCCCAGGCTCAGTGAGATGGAAGAGGAAGAAATGGAATTAACACACTTGTAAGACCTTCCAACTTCTCTAGGGATTCAATACAAACAGCCACTAATGTTAACTGGAAGATTCAGTGACCAGGACTGAATTACCAGTAAGTGTGATACAGTTTTAACAGTAAACAACATTTTTCACATCACCTTGAAAAAAGCCACTGTGCGCACTAAATGTATGAGTCAGTCTCTGAGAGTTGCATTTTGTGTGTTGGCACGATGTCCATTTGGTTGCTAGTCTGTGGCAGCATTGTTTACCGCACTTAATCAAGTGCTTCATTAAGACTGGTTTATAGAATCTGAATCCCTTCTCTTGTATTGTCTTTGATCTCAATACTCCAGCCATGAGCTCTATCAGCAAATGCTAATTAAAAGCGCACCTAGATGAGACACTGTTGAAAAACAACACTGTTGTTTTCACCTACACTGTAGAGATGGATAGTGTTATCACAGATAGGTGGAGTTATTCAATTTGTCACACGTACGCCGACGCTAAAAGCAGAATCAATAAGAGTCCTAAAGGCATATTCGAAATGCATATCTTTCCTGTGAATAAATCTGCAGAACCTCATTCCAAAGCCAGGTCTGCAAAATAAATTACATCTCTCAACCTTGTTAGTTGGTGGGGAGATGGAACAATTTTCAGCAATTTTCAGATGTTGCTTATTTTTAAGCAAATCAGTCGATTTGCAGGGTGTTACTAAGGAAAATACGTGTCCCCTCAAACTGGTAAATTTAAGTGCGAAATCCAGTTAAACTCCCAGGTTAAACAACAACAGCATAGTGAATGTTAATTTGACATTCTTTCTGTTGTGGTCTCCAACAATCATAAACATCCCCAGTTCCTGCCTGTTTCTTCAGCTCTGGATCTTGTTATGAGCGGGTTAGGAGGGATTTCCTTGTTCCGCACCTCCACTAGACACAAAAAGCTTGGAATTTATAAAGGCAAGTGATAGTGCCAATTATCAGATTGTTCAGAGTTTAATACCCGCAACAAGGGAGGTGATGCTGTAGTGGTAATGTCACTGCACTAGTAATTCAGAACTCAACCTGATGTTCAATAAATATCACACCCTTTATAATAGATTACAACATTTTCTTACAATGGACACCAAGCTAACAGGTCCGCAGTTCTCCGGTCTCCCTCTTCTCCCTTATTAAATAGTAGGGATACATTTGCTACCTTCCAGTCAGCAGGAACCTTCCCAGAATCTACAGAATTACAAAAGTGAACACCGATGTATCTTCAATTTTCATGGTTACTTTCTTCAAAACATTGAAAGGTGCATGGATGGGATAAGTATGGAGGGATATGGACCAAACGTCAGCAAATGGGACTAGATTAATTGTGAAAACAGGGTAACATGGACTAGTTGGGCTGAAGGACCTATTTCTGTGCTGTAAATTTCTATGACTAATGACTCTGGGATAAAACTCCCCTGTCCTAAGGATTTATCAATATTGGATCCAGCTATTTTTTGAATATTACCTCTTCACTAATATTAATTTGTTTTAGATCCTCAGTTACACAAGTCTGTTAATCACTTAGTATTTCTGGGAGATTTTCTACATTTTCTTCAATAAAGGCAGACTTAACTGCTCAGTTTCTCTGCTATGTTCTGCATTATAAACTCTCTTGCCCCCATCAGTAATGATCCCACATATGTCCTTGCCAAATTTCCACCTGGTTTTGCAAAGGTGCAACTCATTCATCTTGAACAAGTCCAATCTGCCCCAGAATGGGTCCCAACACTTCTGAAATTTGCTGTTCTTCCTCTTATACCAGTTTTTCAGCCACATATACCTCAATTTTCATGTTTTTGTGCTCGCCAGCATGACCGACTGGGAGTAATCCTGAAATTGTTATTTTGGAGGTCCAGTACTTTAAGACAATAGGATTATAAGAAATCGGAACAGGAGTGGGCTGTTCAGCCCCTTGAACCTGCTTTGCCATTCAATAGGATAGTGGCTATTTGACACTCATCATGTCCACTCTCCTGCATTTTCCCCCATAACCCTTGTTTCCCCTACTGATCAAAAATCTATCTATCTCATCTTGAATACAGACAAGGTCTCAGCACTCCCAAAGCTTTCTGTGGCAAAGAGTTCCAAGATGCACAAGCCTCTGAGAGAAGAAATTCCTCCTTATCTCAGTCTGAAATTTGCACCCTTTTATTCTGAGACTATACCCTCTGGCCCTAGACTCTCCCAAGAGGGGAAACATCTTCTCAGCATTTACCCTGTCAAGCCCCTTAAGAATCCTACATGTTTCAATGAGATCACCTCTCATTCTTCTAACTTCCAATGAATAAAGTCCCAACCTGTTTAGCCTTTCCTCATAAGACAATCCCTCCATATCAGGGATTGTCCTAGTAAACTTTCTTTGAACCACCTCAAATGAAATGACAGATTTGCTTAAATAAAGGAACTAAATATATTCACCATACTCCAGATGTGGTCTCACCAGCACCTTGTATGGTTGCAGTATTGACCTCCGTACTCTCATACTCCAACCCTATTGAAACAGGAGCAAACATTCCAATAGCCTTTCTGATTACCTGCTTTCAATCTCTTTTCTAGCTCCCTGGCATCTGCTTTCAGGCATCATTCCCATTCCTATTTAAGCCACTGATACCAGTAAGGACCATGACCTCATTTAATCTTTGATATCTTTGGACCTGGCACCCAAGAGGCAACATTCCATCCTGAAGTCATGATTATGGGTGTAGAAATGCCTGTCTGTTCCCGTAACTAAACAATCCCCAATCAATACTGCTTGTCTATTCTTCCTCCTCCCCTCCGGTACAATTGATCCACTTGTGGTGCTACTGACAGTATCCAAAGCAGGAAACCAATTTGTGAGCGAGATTATCTCTGGCGACTCCACCACCACCTGCATTGCTCTCCTGGAACACCTGGAGATCACTCATTCCTTATCTGTCCACCCACCTTTCAGTCATGGTGTGACTTTTTCCCTGAATATACTATCTGTGAAGTCCCCTGCCTCAAGCATGTGCAACACTGCTTCCCACAGCACTTGAGTTCAAATTGTACAGCCGGTGACACTACCTGCAGATGTGTTAATCTCAGACACATTGTATATCCAGGTTCTGTAGGCTGTACATTCCACTTGGCCAGGCTGCTTTGCCATCTAATAATTATACTGACTATTTATTACTGACTACTTATCAACCAGCTCCTCCTGCTGTACCAAAGTAGGAGCGAAATAATGGACAGTGAAGAAAACAGATTAAAATAAGGGAGAAAAGAGCACATCTTCCTCACTTCACCTGACTCACCACTCACCAGATCCACTTGATTTATTTCAAACAAAGCTTACTTGGTCAAAGTTACAAAGATTATGAACAAAAGGTTTAAAAACAGTTTATACAACTACCCTTCTTGAAAGCTAACATGCAGACATACACACATCCCATAAGCATTGGAAAAACAATTATAAAGCCTCATTTGAGCGTTATCTTAAAAATTTTGGTCAAATATCAGTTAAATTAATCCATGCTGGTCTGTAGCCAAAGTTACTTTGCACACAAGTTGACAAATTTTCCTGATTCAGTTATGGCTGGCTCAAGCAACTTTTCTGCAGGCAGTGGTATAGATTTGAATCTTATTCAATAACATTCTAAATTAATATTTCAGATGTCTTCGTAACAATCTGAATATTTTGGGTTCATGAACCACCCCAGAGAACTGAGCACACAATCCAGACTATGTTCCCAGTGCAGTCATGAGATATATTGCACTGTTGAAGTTTGTTTCTTTCGCATGTGATTTTAAGTGGAAGCCCCTTCTACCCTCTTAAGGTGACATGAAAGATCCATAGCACTAATTTGAAGAAGAATAGGGAGATTTTTTTTAGTGGGGAGATTTTCCTTGGCATCTTGGTCAATAATTATATCTCAATCAACATCTAAAACTGGTTATCTAATCAATTAAATCTTTCTGTAGACACATTGGCTGTTGAGTTTTTCAACATCTACACATCAAAAACATCTTTCTTTGTTGATAAAGGCTTGGAGAATATATTTTGCATAGTTTTTTTTCCAGGCAAGGTGTGGAGCGTGAATGGGAGAAAGGTAACAGCAAAATATTTTAAACATGATTAAAATTTCATCCTCTACTGTTTTTAACTTGAAGCAAGTAGACTGAATTACACACTGCATTGTCCAAGAGTAGTTTACACATTATTGTTTTGGAAGCGTTAATATTTTTCTGACCGTCTTGAAGGCTATTAAAACTATGATCTGCCTCACTGCCATGACCCTGGCATTCCTCACCATTGCTTTTGAATAGTGTCGTACAGCTCAGAAAAAAGACTTTCAACCCATTGCGCCTGTGCTGATAATCTGAAATGGTTATCCAACGACCAACACTCTCCAGTCCACTCCCTATAGTCTAGCAATTTATTTTCCTTCCCAAGTAATTATCCAAATCTCTCTTGAAATTTATAATTGCATCAGTTTCCATCACCCTTTCAGGCAGGGCATTTCAGATCATATTTAGTTCACCTCCGTTTATGTTGTAGAGTGCCTTAATGACCAACATTTTAAAATGTTAATCTGTCTTTTCCATTTTCAGATACTGACAGACTTGCTCTGAAATTCCTTTTATCCCTCAAAGTGATAGATGTTAGTCCTATCCAATGGAATCCTTTTCATTTACAGTTTAACAATCCAGTATTTGTGCATGACAGAGAATAATGCTGTTAGCGGTACAGGCAACCTCCTAATTCTGTCAACAATGTATTCCAATCTCAAAGCATCCCTGCTGCACCCAGATGATAGGTTTTCATTACCATCCCAACGATCTGGTGATTACTCCAATTCAAAGTGTCATTCAATGGCAAATTAAGATAGTTTTACTTTTGCTCGGTGACATCTTCCTTGCCTGGCAGGATTTGAATTGTCAAAGCCCAACTCATGCTGTGTGCAGAAGACACGACTATCCCACCGGCCCTGGTATGGATCACAGACTACATCATATTTTCGGACCTGCGTGTATTATTTTATGAAACTTTTGGTGTATTTCTGTGTAGCCATACAAGTAACTCAACTAGAAACCAAAACATGAACCAAACAGAAATGGAATGTTTCTTTAAGTTTGAATTTGGTGTTTCGATTACTGATGATCAACTTATGTGACTTTAATGAATTATCATGAGGCATTGTATTGGCAAGCTAGCCGTGGGTCTGTCACACAATACACCTCAGTCAACTGGAAAAGAAGAAAAAAAACTAGGATTTTTCACAACTTTGGGAAATCACCAGCACCCTACTTTAGGATAGTAGTCTCTGTTGTTAGATATATGGCAACCATTTGGTGCACTGTTAATCTCCAATGATTAACATTATGACAAGATAATTTGGGTATTTTAAGAATGTTTGTTGTAAGATAAATACTTGTTGTGATAACTGGAATAAATCTCCAGTTCTTCTTCAAAATTGTGTCATGAAATGTTTTACATATAACTGAGATACAACTTTGGCTTGACATATCTTTGAAAAGTAGCAACTCTGACGTGCAGCACGCCTTCAGTGCTGCTTGGAATTTGTGCTGACATTGTGGGAGTGGGACTTGGGCACACAACCTCCTAGCTCAGAGGCAGGGGCATAATCCCTTGAATCATGGATGATGATTTAGGATTGACAATATAAGGGCAGCACAGTGGCTTAGTGGTTAGCACTGTTGCCTCCCACACCAGGGACCTGGGCTCGATTCTAACCTTGGGTGTGGCGTTTGCACATTCTCCCCGTGTCTGCGTGGGTTTCCTCTGAGTGCTTCAGTTTCCTCCCACAGTCCAAAGATGTGCAGGTTAGGTGGATTGGCCATGCTAAATTGCCCATAGTGTTCAGAGATGCGTAGATTGATTGGGGAGGGCGGTGTTAAAGGGGGATGGTTCTGGGTGAAATGTTCCAAGGGTCAGTGTGGACTTGCTGGGCCAAAGGGCCAGTTTCCACACTGCAGGGATTCTTATGATTCTATAACTCTTAAATCAGGTTCAACCTGGCACCAGGAATATGAGAACAATGTCTGAAGGTGCCGCACCCCACCCAGATCATTTAATACCATATTAATCTGTGGAATTCTTCACTGCAGAGGGCTTTCCAGGCTGGATTGTTAAGCATATTCAAGGTTGAGATGGACAGATTTTTAATCAGTAAGGGCATCAAGGGTATAAACAAAAGGCAGGAAATTGGAGTCGAAGAATATTAAATCAGCCACAATTTCATTGAACAGCAGAGCAGATTTAATAGGTTGAATGATCTTACAAAGTGAACAGAAAGTTTAAAGATAACAAAGTGTGAAGCTGGATGAACACAGCAGGCCAAGCAGCATCTCAGGAGCACAAAAGCTGACGTTTCGGGCCTAGACCCTTCATCAGAGACAGAAAGTTTAAAGAGCAATCTTTCAATGTGTACAAAGATGTAACTGCCTGTAGTCTTAACAACAGTTTACATTCACTGATCAAGAATTGGAGTATTAAAACTCACTGTCTCATTTGTAAAAATTTGAACTTGGAGCCACGCAGTGGCAGGTATTTCTGGCTGGCCCTAACTTTGTAACTGCTAGTCCTTAACCACTAATTACTGTATAGCTGCACTGCCAAAAAGTATTGTTATTTTGCTTCTTGAATGAATGTGTCTGCTGTCTTGGATTTAAATGCCTTGAATTGTAATTGCTACATTGGCAAGATTAAATACAAGTACAGAAGTGTGCGGAAATAATCAGTGAGCCTCTTTTCACAACAAAGACTATAGATGCATGCCAAAGACTACAATACATTGTCACAATCTCAACATTACTGTGCTCTGGGTAGAACTAGAGTGAGAAACAAGGATAATCCTTTTATTTATGAATACGACATACACGGTCTTAAACAAACAGTACATAATAGAGGTTGATATTCAGTATTAAAAACTCCAGACAAAATGTTCAACTCAAGACCTTGATTTACTCCTCAGCTTGAAACAAAAGATCCCATGGAGCTGTTCTCCATTTTATTGGCCAATAATCCATCAAAATTTCAAAAACAAATTATCTGGTCACATTGCTGTTCGTAGGATTCTGGCTGTGTGGTTTCCTGCATTACAGGTGTGATTAACTTCTAAAGTGCCTTGGGACATCCAAAGATTGTGAAAGGTGCTATGTAAATTCAAATTATTTGTGTTTTGGTCTTGGAAGACTGGAATGCAAGTTCATTAAAATTGTATTGGAGTTTTAAGAATGATCTGATGACAACAGGTTGTATAGAAGAGGCTTGTCCTCCCATAAATCCAGAAGATTAAGGAAGTAGAATTATTATTATTGTCACATTTACTCATATGAGTGCAGTGAAAAGTCTACAAAGTTGTCACTTACAGCACCATCTTAGGTACAAAGGTGCACAAGTACAGGATCTTATGAATAAATTAGAAAAATAAAGAAATAAAAAGTTCAGCATTACAGGACTTTGTGCCATCTTCGGTAAAAATCTAACTAAGATTTTAAGATGATGAATAATTAACATTTCAAGGTAATGAAAGGAATTGTTAGGGTAAGGTAAAGTCAAGTTACCATCGTCCCAGAGGGCCACTGTCTGGAGACGACTGGTGGTGAGTTATAACCAAAGGGTCATGACTCTCAGGCAAAGGTTGAGAAAGCAGGACCTTCATGGTGACCTCAACTAGAATTGAGCCCAAGCTGTTGATATCACTCCACTTCTCAAATCAACGGTCCAGCCAACTGAGCTAACCAAACTCCATTGTTACAGTAGACAGTGGGAGGAGAAACCAGAACAAGATTTATAGCCTAGAAGTCCTGTGAAGGGTCCCAACCCGAAATGTAGACTTTCTGTGCTCCTCTGATGCTGCCTTCTAGGCTATAATTACTGTTCTGGTTTCTCCTCCCACTGTCTACTCTAACAATGGAGTTTGGTTAGCTCAGTTGGCTGGACAGTTGATTTCTGATGTAGAGTGATATCAACATCCTTGGTTCAATCCGGTTGAGATTCCGATGAAGGGTCCTGACACGAAACGTCGATTTTCCTGCTCCTCTGATGCTGCCTGACCTGTTGTGCTCCTCCAGGTCCACACTGTATCGACTCTGACTTCCAGCATCTGCAGTTCTCGCTATTTCCTAGTCAGGGAAAAATATCTTTCACTTTTTCAAGACAACAAAAGCAACTGCTGTTTAAAACTAAACCCAAAATCTCTGATTCTGTGGGAGCTTAACCACACCCATCCAGGCCGCTTCTACTGTTCCAAAAACAAGAGTTCGCAAGCTGTTTACTTTCTTACAAACTTCTCATCACCTCTTGTTCAATCTCTCTGTTAAAATAAATCATGACAAAATAACCCCTTAAAGCCACAATATCATCACACAGTCAAGAGTTCACCATCATAGAATCTCTACTGTGTGGAAACAGGCCCTTCGGCCCAATAAGTCCACACCGATCCTCAGAGCATCTCACTCAGAACCATGCCCCTAATCTAGGCATTCCTGAACATTGTAGGCAATTTAGCATGGCCAATCCACCCAACCAGCACAAATTTGGACTTTGGGAGCACCCAGAGGAAACTCACACAGACATGGGGAGCATATGCCAACGCCACACAGTCGCCCAAGGTCAGTGTGATTAATCACATTGCTGTGGGTCTGGAGTCATACATAGGGCAGACCAGGCAAGGACAGTAGTTTCCTTTTGTAAAGGAGTGATGGATTAGTTGCAATTGACAACAGTTTCATGGTCTTCATTAGACCCATAATTCTTAATTAATAATATCAATATAAATAGCCAAATTGTGTTTATCTAGCATGTTTAATTTGGCAAAACATCCCTAAATTATTAAACAAAATTTGCCACCAAATTACATAGGGATACACAAGAACAGGTGGCAAAATTTTGGTCCAGGAGGTAGACTTAAGGCAGGGCTTTGCAAATTAGGGGTCAGGACTCCAAGTGCAATCACAAGCTGAAATTCTGGTGACCTGAAATTTGAGACAGCAATGGCCACCAGAATTCCCAACCAAGCTATAAGAGCTGTAGTCCCTTCCCAATAAAACATAGAAACATGGAAGACAAAAGCAGAAGGAGACCATTCAACCCTTCAAGCCTGCTCTGCTATTCTTCACGATCATGGCTGATCATCCAACTCAATAGCCCAATCCCGCTTTCTCCCCATAATGTTTAATCCCATTTGCCCCAAGTGCTACATTCAGCCACCTCTTGCACACATTCAATGTTTTGGCATCAACTACTTCCTGTGGTAATGAATTCCACAGTCTCACCACTATTTGGTGAAGAAATGTCTCCTCATCTTTGTCCTAAATCGCCTACCCCGAATCCTCACACTGTGACCCTGGTTCTGGACACATCCACCATTGCGAACATCCTCCCTGCATCTACCCTGGCCAGTCCTGTAGAATTTTATAAGTCTCTATGAGATCCCACTGATTTGTCTGGACTGTAGCGAAAACAATCCTAACCTAGTCAATCTCTCCTCATACGTCGACACAAGAACATCCTTCCTCAGAAAAGGGGATCAAAACTGCACACAATATTCTAGGTGTGGTCTCACCAAGGCCCTGTATAACTGCAACAACACATCCCTGCTCCTGTAATCAAAACCTCTCGCAATGAAGGCCAACATACCATTTGACTTCTTTACCACCTGCTGCACCTGCACGCTTACCTTCAGTGACTGTCCCAACCCACAATGTCAATGCTCACCATGGAATCATGGCAATTTTCAAACTTGAAGTGGGGTTACAGTGGGAAAATATTTAAGGCATATTGTTTTAAGGATGGCTCTATACAATCTGGACACTGTTTGCATTGTATGCATTCTGATTTCTGGTTGAACTGTGAGCATTTCATGCAGTGTCTGGTCTCTGTTTGAAGTAACTGTCAGCACCATATTCAGCCTAGACTCTGCTTGCACAGACTATGAACAGCCTATGCAACCTGGAAACTGTTTGCAATGACTATGTACATTCTACACTGTCTAGTCTCTGGTACGTGCACTGGACATAGCATGGCCTCTCTCACACACTACACACTGTCTCTTCCACACATACACACTCACACAGATCCTCTCTCGTATACACTCTCTATTAAGTACACACACACAACTCACTGCTCTCTCCCCTTCTCTCACACACTCTCACACACACACACACACACACACACACGTGAATCTATGGGGTGAATTTTTATTTGTGGGTATATTCTATTTTGTTCAAAAAGCAGACAATTATAGGCAGTCAGTTAATGTTTTAGAAATAAAACCTGTCTGACTCTAAACCAAAACATAGATTCTAAATAAAGGCTTCACACCCAACATGCATTGTCTGACCTAAAATGTCAGTTCCTCCAGTTCTGAGGAAGGGTCACCAGACCCAAAACATTAACTCTGTTTTCTCCTTCACCTGCTGAGCTTTTCCAGCAACTTTGTTTCTGTCCCTAAAACGTCACTTCTTTACACTGATAAAACATTTAGTGCACTCAGGACAGTAACTCCAAAGGAATTTGGAGATTTAAATATACATATTAATCAATTAAAACCTTCTAACTGATTAAAGATTTAACAGCATCTTAGGTTTGTTTAGTACATCTTCATCAGTGGTGTGACTGTTTGATCATAACGTGTCTGAAACTATCTTTCTCACCAAAACCTGATGAAAAAGTATCCAAAAGCTTGCATTTTCAAGTAAACCTTTTGGACCTTAACGTGGTGTCGTGTGACTTCTGACCTGGTCCACTCCAGTCCAACACCAGCACCTCCACATCATGCAATGGGCGAACCCTAAGCAGCCCAAACCCTGTTTGCACTGACTATATGCACTCCACGCAGCCCGAAACCCTTGGACCTGCTCCTGACGACTCCGTGCGTCATCACGCACAACACGCTGTGCGTGCGTAAGCGTGCGCCAGGAGCACGTCGCCAAGATGGCGGTGGGGGCTAGCCATTGGTTGCTGTTACGCTATCAGGCGCCATTCCCACTGGCCGAGTTCCTCCCGCCGGACCGAACTGCCCGGAGGCCTCTCTGGGGGCTCCAGCAGGCGGAAAAACACCGACTTTACCTCAGGAAATTATCGGCCGGGGCGAGCTGCTGCGGGTTAGCCGGAGGGGGAGGCATTTCGCCGGCCGTCGATGTTCGTTCGACGTGCACATGGGGACCTGAGGCGGAGGGAGGTAATTCTCGGCCGGATTGTCTCCTTGGCGACGGCCAGGGAGATCGTGGCGTTATTGAGCGATTCCCACCCCCCCCCCAACTCCAGACTTTTTTAAAAAAAATAAGCACTTTTTATTCTAGGGGGTGGGGAAAAACCACGACCGCTGGGGGAAAAAAAATCCCTTGTGTGTTCGTCAACAGCCATCTTTCCATGACATGAAGTGTAAGTAGACAAAAAACCCAACTGTATCTTTATGTATTACATTGCTGCTGCTTCACTTAAGAACATTGTTTTCTATACATTTCAACTTATTTCTCTTCCACTTCCCCCTCCCTGAAAAAGTGAAGTTGCAAACTTGGCAAAAGATTGGGGAGGATTTAAATAGTTTCACTTGTTTATTTTTGTCCTTTTTTTAAAAAGTCCATTTCCTACTTTTGTGTATATATTTACATATATGTATATATGAGTATTATATGCTTATAACGTGGTTTTGTCCTTGAAACACAGTCCAGTATGCCTTTGTCTTCGCCGCTTTTCATTATTTATGCTAATTCTTGGTGTTTGGTTGCAACCTGGACTCCTGACATTGCAGTTAAAGTTTGGTTTGAATGCACCAAATTCTGATTTATTTTCGAAGTGTTTGCCAGAGTTGGAATTATCGTTGTTTTATCTGAAAGCGGCTTTAAACGTTAACAGCGTGTCAAATTTAAACAACTCTTCTCTTGACCTATCCAAAGTGTTATAATCTATTAAGACTAAGTAAATATTTTCTTAAGAAGGAACTATCCTCTAACCTTTCCGGACAGCCTGCTGGTCAGAGTGTTTGTTTTTCTCTTTAGTGGGTAATTGTGTCCATCTATACTACTACTTTCCCTTGCTGCGCACATTGGTTTTAAAGTTGTACCTTTTTATTTAGAGATTTTATTTTGGAACATTCGACCTCTTAAGATGTTGCTGTTTAGTGTAATGTCATTGTATTGCATTGTCATCCTCTGCTATTCGGGAGCAGACCTAAGGCAACACTGCAGTGTCCTCAACCTCTGTCCTTAATGGTAGTATAATCGTCTTTACCTTGTGATAGTGAAAGCAAACCCTTCACATTTTCGTATCAAGGGGCATGGTCGTTGTTACTGTATCAATCCCGTTTGATAAACATACAGAATCCTCCTACTAATTCCACATTTACTTTAGTTTTTTTGAGGGTTATCTAAACGTAAGGATCATTTGTAGAAATGAGAAAAGGAAAAATACAATTGCTTTAGTGTGTTTATTTTACACGGAGATGTGCAAATGTCGCGGCCTTTCCCTAAAGAATCGTTTTGTTTTGGTCACGGTGGAGCTTTTCTTCGTGCTTAAATTGGTCATTTCAACAGATAAGATTTAATCCAAGGTGACAGGCAACTGTTTCCAAGGGTAGACAACTTCGGAGAAAGCCAAAGCCATGGATCTGCCACTTGACCTTTTGACAGCTAGGTGGTCGAATGAAAAGATGCACCAGCAATTAACCCAGATTATGAAGTTCGCACATAGCTCCGTGATTTACACAGTCCGTTTGAAGCAATGCACAGCGGCGCCTTTCAGTCTCGTTGCGCTGCAGATGCTGTCTTTAAGTGCAGTACTGCAAAACTAGATGAACTAAATCGATGCGACTACTGTCGTTCGGCCATCCGTCGCAAACAACGCTTGTGCTATCTATGAAAGACTGTCGATGCCTTAACAGTTTCGCACTCTCCCAAAAATAGAATGCAAAGGATTGTGGGCAGGAGTCTTGTGATTTTTTTTGCTGTATAATGTAAACCAGATGCTATGTGTGGAAGAATTGCCACGCAGCCCAAACCGTGTACGATTAAATCATTTACGCCCACTTCGTGGGCACGAGATATGATCACTGACTGTCGACCCTAAATTGGATGTTTGTTTTGAAACAATCCGTGAACGGATTTCGGCGGCTGAGTTTTGTGAACGTTACCTAGGGCGGAAAGACAAAGATGCAGCATTGTTGTTTTCTTGTCACGGCATGCTAACCAAATACATTTGCAAAACGAATACTGGAAGCAACTTTTTTTGACTGGTGTATTCGTTTACAATGACATTTAAGGCGTGGTCCTACAAAGTAGTGTTGTATACATTGACCAATATTTTCAAATAGTTTTTCAACGCAAGATATCAAATCTTTCTAGAGCTATATTATCTGTTGTTTTAAAAAATGACAGTCATGTGCACTTCAAGTCAATTGCACACAATGAATCCAAAGTTAATCCACCCTTTTACATACAGGAACCGCAGTTAGAGGCGTACAGCTATTGGGTTGCTGTAATGTTTGAAGATAAACTTAATCTCATTGAAATAATAATCCATTACACGATCTTTTTGCAGTGTCTTTATATTTTGGTATGTATAACTCATTAACTGACCTTGAATTGCATTGATTCCTTATTTCAATGAAACATTCTTTTTAAAAAAGGACTTTTAATTATGCAAATCAGATGTATTTAGGGTTCAACGGGATATAGTACTATAATGATACATTGTTTAAATTCTGGTTGCGTAGGGAATGTTGCAGATGGTGAAAAAAGTATTCGGTGAGATGAATTTTTTTTACTAAGGCCTGATCATATTACTCGATAACAATAATTGGCTCTGCACTGAATGGTGAAATACTCTAATTGTGTTTTAAATTGATCTAATAAATGTGCATTAAGTATTATTAAGCTCCAAAGATTGACTGCTTCACACGGAGAGATGTTTATTTCCACATACTTATCCTTAATGCAACTTGCTTCCTATGACATAATCCAACCTCTCAAATTTCAAACTGTTTGCATACAAATTGCATTGAAAAGAGGGAATAAAAGAGCAATGATCTCAATTAGTTACATGAATTGATACAGTAATTGGATGGTAACAAGCAGCAAGGTGTATATTCATTCAGGAGTTCGTACTAGTGATTGAACTCTGTTTTGGCGAAGAGAAATTAATCATGATAAAATCTGTCTAATCCTGTTTATGGATTAGAAAATACTTTGAGAAGACTTTCTGCATATGAGAAGCAGCATTAAATGCAAGTTTTTAACTGTATCTAGCCAAATAATCAACTGGTTAAGACCAGAATTGGTTCCTGTGAATGGTTCTAAATGTTAAACTGTGCACTTTGTGGCATCAATTAAAATTTCTCCAGTAAATAAAGCTCCACTTCCTGAACCTTTGTCTGCAAGTTTTAACACAATAAGCTTCATTCTTGGCGGCCTCTTCTGGATCTTCTCTGTTAAGGAACCAAACTGGATACTATCTTGTTTGCAGCCACAAGTATTGTATTTCTAACTTTATAATGAATTCTGCTAGTAATTCAGTACGTGCTGTTTAGGCTTGCTACTCTAGTTGCTCTACAGCCTTTAAAATTCAGCATCTATAACTCTGACTCTTTTCTCACACCCCCAGCTATAAGGACGTAACCCGTGCATAACGTACATAAGCCTGAAATTATTCATCTTCAAGTGCAGCACTAACCCTTTATTTATCCACAGTGATGGATATTTGTCAAATACCTAGCCTAGTATCTTTACGTCAGCTTGTATCCTACTTGTTGCTTTGCTTTTGAGCCTAGACACTCTGACAAGCCACCATCATTGGTTATTATATTTGAGCTTTGTTGGTTCCTTATTGCAGTTTCATTTTTATGTAATTTCTGGTATGGATCACTCGCTGTTAGATAAGAATAGATTCCTTTTTTCCTCTGCATTTTGCATTTTTACCTTTGCTACTTTTTTCCCATGTTGAGATTCTTGTGAAGCAGTTGGTACCAAACTCTGCAGTCAGTTTTGGAATAATCTTACAAAGTCAAGCAGTGTGGATCCTGGAAATCTGAAATAAAAACAAGATGCTAGATATGCTGGTAACATATGTGGTGTAATATTAGTTTGTGTTAGCCAACTGCAGAAAACAGTATATTTGTTCACTGCAGCAAATTTTAAATATCAACTTGCACAGAATCAAAAAATGGTTACTACATGTTTTGCTGATCATGTATGTGCCAAGGAGAAATTTTGTGCCACACCTCTGTCCTAGCTCTGTCAGAATTTACAGATAATAATCCAATTTCCTTTAAAATGCAGTTTAATCTACCTTTATCAGAGTCTCAGGCAGTGCATTTGAAATCTTAATCACAAGTTAAAAAGATGTTTTCTCATGCCCCCTTCTGGTTCTCCAGTCATCTCATTATTATGCATTGTTTCTCAGTGCTTCAGCTGGGATCAGTTTCTCCCTACCTAAATTAAAACGAAAAACTGTGAATGCTGGAGATCTGAAACAAAAACAGAAATTGCAGGACAAATACAGCTGGCCTAACAGCAACTATGGGAAGAAAGTGGAGTTAACATTTCGAGCTCAGTAATTCTTCATCAGAACTGTTAGCATTGGCACAATTGTATTTATGCTGCAGTGTGTGTGTTTGGGGTGGTGGGTAGGTGGAGGAAGAGGAGGGAACAGTTGAGTGGATAGGTGGAGATGGAGCCCAGTGAGGTGAAGGAGAGATGAAAGGGGTAAACAAGGAAGTAGTAATATGGAGGTTTTGGGTTGGACAAAGTCAGAAGTCAAATGACACCCAAGTTATAGTCCAACAGGTTTGTTTGAAATCACAAGCTTTTGGAGTGTAGCCCCTTCGTGAAGTGAGAGAGAAGCACACAGGCACAGAATTTATGGACAGAGAGATGAAGAGTAGACAGATCAAAAGATCATACAGATGGTGTGTGTGGAGTGTTAAATAATAATTCTCTGCAAATGATCAAAAATGTCAGACAGTATGAGTAAAGTGTCAACAGCTGAATTAGAAGTGATGGATGACCTATAATGTGATTAAATGAGGCAGAGAGATAATTACAATAAATTAAAAGTAAGGTGGTGCTGGAGACAAACTGACTGGAATAACATGATGGGTATGAGTCACATGCCAAAGGTCTAACCAAAGTAATAGGTAATCGAAAACTGTACAAACTAATTAAGGTAGACAGATCATAACAATTGATCAAGGAGATGGGGTTGAAATGGAGCAATTAGGAAGACTTTGATACAGAACGGTAAGTTGGGGGTCACATGAGGTGCAACAGGAATCCAGCATCATGGTTGAGGTGATAATGGGAACTACAGATGCTGGAGAATCCAAGATAATAAAATGTGAGACTGGATGAACACAGCAGGCCCAGCAGCATCTCAGGAGCACAAAAGCTGACGTTTCGGGCTCTCTGAGGCTCTCTGATAGAAGGGTCTAGGCCCGAAATGTCAGCTTTTGTGCTCCTGAGATGCTGCTGGGCCTGCTGTGTTCATCCAGCCTCACGTTTTATTATCATGGTTGAGGCCGTCTTTACGGTAACAGAATTTGGCTATCAGTTTCTCTCGGCAATTTTGCATTGTTGTGTATCTTGAAGTCCGCCTTGGATGCTTACTTGCAGATCGAAGGCTGAATGTCCTTAACTGCTGAAGTATTCCCTGACTGAAAGGGAACATCCCTGTCTGGGAATTCTTGCATGGTGTCCATTCATCTGTTGTCTTAGTATCTGCATGGTCTCACCAATATGCCATGCTTTGGGGTATCCTTGTCTGTAGCATATGAAATGGACAACATTGACTGAGGCACATGAGTATCTGCTGTATATGTGATGGGTGATGTTTCCACGTGGATGATCTGACATGTCTTGCAGAGATTGTTATGGCAGGGTTGTGTGGTGTTGTGGCCGATGTTGTCTTGAGGACTGGGTAGTTTGCTGTTCAAGTTTGGTAGTTGTTTGAAGGAGAGAATTGGAGGTGGAGGGAGGTAATGGATTGAAGAGCAGGACAGAAAGAAGCTGAATGAGATTTTATGTGCTAATAGTGAGAAAATGGGATAACTGAGCTGAATGCAACCTAATGTGGTAATAGACCTAGGAATATGCAAGAATGCATGACTGTGCTAAAAGCAACCTATGTTAAAACAACTTGGTGTGAAGTGAGTAAAAAGTATGGAAGGATCTAAAGTTATTGAACTCACTGAATCCTAGGGTTCCCAAGCAGAAAATAAGATGTTGTTCTTCAAGCTTGCACTGAGGCTTGCTGCTTACCTATCTAATATGTCCAGACCCCTTTGATTGTGAACACATCTGTCAAATCTTCTCTCGATCTTCTTTTCCAAGGAGAAAAACCTAGTTTCTCTAATCTAATCCTTACATCTGAAGTCTCTAATCTCTTGAACTGCTTTAATAAATCTTTTCTGCATCTTCATTAAAACCTTCATGTTCTGGCTTGTGCCCAGAATTACACATTATTTTCAGTTGTGCACATTAAGGGGGTGATGGCCTAGTGGCATTACTGTTGGACTGTTAATCCAGAGATCTAGATTATGTTCTGGGGAACCCAGGTTCAAATCTTGCTGTAGCAGATGGTGGAATTTGAATTCAATAAGAAAACAAATCTGGAATTAATAGTCTAATGACGATCACAAATCCATTGTTGCTTGTTAGAAAAACCACATCTGGTTCACTAATGTTGTTTAAGGAAGGAAGCTGCTACACTTGCCTCTGTGGCCTACATGTACCTCCACACACAGAGCAGTGTGATTGATCCTTAAGTGCCCTCTGGGATGGGTAGTAAATGCTGGTTAAACCAGTGATGCCCTCATCCCATGAATGAATAAGAAAAACAAAATTTATTGTAGTTGAGGTCAAACCAAAGACTTAAGATTAATCTTAGCAGTGATAATGGGAACTGCAGATGCTGGAGAATCCAAGATAATAAAATGTGAGGCTGGATGAACACAGCAGGCCCAGCAGCATCTCAGGAGCACAAAAGCTGACGTTTCGGGCCTAGACCCTTCATCAGAGAGGGGGGTGGGGTGAGGGTTCTGGAATAAATAGGGAGCGAGGGGGAGGCAGACCGAAGATGGAGAGAAAAGAAGATAGGTGGAGAGGAGAGTATAGGTGGGGAGGTAGGGAGGGGATAGGTCAGTCCAGGGAAGACGGACAGGTCAAGGAGGTGGGATGAGGTTAGTAGGTAGGAGATGGAGGTGCGGCTTGGGGTGGGAGGAAGGGATGGCTGAGAGGCAGAGACAGGTTGGACTGGTTTTGGGATGCAGTGGGTGGAGGGGAGATTTTGAAGCTGGTGAAGTCCACATTGATACCATTGGGCTGCAGGGTTCCCAAGCGGAATATGAGTTGCTGTTCCTGCAACCTTCGGGTTGCATCATTGTGGCACTGCAGGAGGCCCATTATGGACATGTCATCTAAAGAATGGGAGGGGGAGTGGAAATGGTTTGCGACTGGGAGGTGCAGTTGTTTATTGCGAACCGAGCGGAGGTGTTCTGCAAAGTGGTCCCCAAGCCTCCGCTTGGTTTCCCCAATGTAGAGGAAGCCACACCGGGTACAGTGGATGCAGTATACCACATTGGCAGATGTGCAGGTGAACCTCTGCTTAATGTGGAAAGTCATCTTGGGGCCTGGGATAGGGGTGAGGGAGGAGGTGTGGGGGCAAGTGTAGCATTTCCTGCGGTTGCAGGGGAAGGTGCTGGGTGTGGTGGGGTTGGAGGGCAGTGTGGAGCGAACAAGGGAGTCACGGAGAGAGTGGTCTCTCTGGAAAGCAGACAGGGGTGGGGATGGAAAAATGTCTTGGGTGGTGGGTCGGATTGTCGATGGCGGAAGTGTCGGAGGATGATGCGTTGTATCCGGAGGTTGGTGGGGTGGTGTGTGAGAACGAGGGGGATTCTCTTTGGGCGGTTGTGGCGGGGCCAGGGTGTGAGAGATGTGTTGCGGGAGACGCGGTCAAGGGCGTTCTCGACCACTGTGGGGGGGAAAGTTGCGGTCCTTGAAGAACTTGCACATCTGGGATGTGCGGGAGTGGAATGCCTCATTGTGGGAGCAGATGCGGCGGAGGCGGAGGAATTGGGAATAGGGGATGGAATTTTTGCAGGAGGGTGGATGGGAGGAGGTGTACTCTAGGTAGCTGTGGGAGTCGGTGGGCTTGAAATGGACATCAGTTACAAGCTGGTTGCCTGAGATGGAGACTGAGAGATCCAGGAAGGTGAGGGATGTGCTGGAGATGGCCCAGGTGAACTGAAGGTTGGGGTGGAAGGTGTTGGTGAAGTGGATGAACTGTTTGAGCTCCTCTGGGGAGCAAGAGTTGGCGCCGATACAGTCATCAATGTAACGGAGGAAGAGGTGGGGTTTGGGGCCTGTGTAGGTGCGGAAGAGGGACTGTTCCACGTAACCTACAAAGAGGCAGGCATAGCTGGGGCCCATGCGGGTGCCCATGGCCACCCTTAGTCTGTAGGAAGTGGGAGGAATTGAAAGAGAAGTTGTTGAGGGTGAGGACGAGCTCGGCTAGGCGAATGAGGGTGTCGGTGGAAGGGGACTGGTCGGGCCTGTGGGACAAGAAGAAGCGGAGAGTCTTGAGGCCATCTGCATGCGGAATACAGGTGTATAGGGACTGGACGTCCATGGTGAAAATGAGGTGTTGGGGGCCAGGGAATTGGAAGTCCTGGAGGAGGTGGAGGGCATGGGTGGTGTCACGGACGTAGGTGGGGAGTTCCTGGACCAAAGGGGAGAAAATGGAGTCCAGATAGGTGGAGGTGAGTTCGGTGGGGCAGGAGCAGGCTGAGACGATGGGTTGACCAGGGCAGGCAGGTTTGTGGATTTTGGGAAGGAGATGGAACGGGCCGTGCGGGGTTGGGGAGCAATGAGGTTGGAGGCTGTGGGTGGGAGGTCCCCTGAGGCGATGAGGTCATGAATGGCGTTAGAGATGATGGTTTGGTGCTCGGGTGTGGGGTCATGATCGAGGGGGCGGTAGGAAGTGGTGTCGGAGAGTTGGCGTCTGGCCTCGGCGATGTAGAGGTCAGTGTGCCATACTACCACTGCGCCACCCTTGTCTGCGGGTTTGATGGTGAAGTTGGGGTTGGAGTGGAGGGCTGTCTGTTTTGCCGGGGAGAGGTTGGAGTGGGTGAGGGGGTGGAGAGGTTGAGACGGTTGATGTCTCGATGGCAGTTAGAGATGAAGAGGTCGAGGGAGGGTAGGAGGCCTGGGGGTGGTGTCCAGGAGGAGGACTTGTGTTGGAAGCGGGTGAAGGGGTCAGTGGAGGGAGGGTTAAGATTAATTGTTACTTCCTTATTTTTATACACTGTGTGCCTTTTTATGTATAAAGCATGGGATCCAGTGCACTCATTAGCCATATTCTTGACGTATCCTGTCATCTTCAATAGTTTGTGCACATATGCCCCAGATGTCTGTAAAATTAAATTCACTTTACTTTGACTCTCACTCTTCCCACCAAAGCGTATCACTTAATACTTGCATTGTTTCATGAGTCGTATGTCTGTCCACTCTAGCCTGTGTTCTTTAAGTATTAACCTAAAGTATGTGTAAGTTTAACTTTTCGCTTGCACACATTCTAGTCTAGTAATCACTTGATGCAAATTTTAACTAAATAAAGACTTTAAAAATTCACATTTAATTTTCTTCCAAATAATTTTGAGAAACAACAGAACTGAAACTGTTGTAAGTCGTGCTGGATTGGTACTAATTGACTTGGGAATGGTGGTTTTGCTTGAAATGCCATGATGTCATAATCTTAATTAGCTAACAACTGCATTTCTAGAAAATGATAAGGTGAAGGTCTAGCTTTTCAGAGAGACTGAAGTTTTAAGTTAAAACTTCATAAAAGTACACCAAAAGCAATGTCTAAATGTTGTCAAGTTCTGATGAAATGTTAAGTAGGGCAGTACTGAACAATTTTAAAAGAAAACATTGGGAGTGCTGAAAACGGGGGGGAAAAAATGGTTAAAGTACTTTGTATTTATGTCAAGTATTGGAACAGGCTCTGTTGAAATCAACATAAGTTCTGTTAAAGTTCTGTAAAGTGTATAATTGAGTCTAGACATTCTGCAATGGAATTTCCATAATAAACCTTCATGTAACAGCAGTTTAATTGGAATTGTGCAACTGAAGTTAAGATTTTGAATAAAAATTGGTGAAAATGTTACGATTTTTAATGGTCTTGTAATGGAAACTAATTTAGAATTTTTTCAGGCAACCATGCTGAATGTTGGCCATTGAAGGAAGGAGAAGTGAATAGTCTTATTGCTTCAGGATCATGTTCATTCTGAAAGCACTAGTTTTCCGATTCTCAGTTCACAACCCATTTTCTTTATCTTTCTGAAACTGAATCTCAAATTCCAGATTTTTTGTAATAGGGACAAAATTTATTTTAAAAAAGGAACTACGAATGCTGGAGATCTGAAAGCAACAAAAACAGCTAGAGAAACTCAGCAGATCTGGCAGTACCTGTGAAGAGAAAATATCAGTTAAAAATATGGAAAACTTCACAAATTTGTGTTCTATCCTTGTATGGGACTAAACTATTCTATTATTTTGCTTTTTTTTTGATATACAATATCTGATTTGAGCTGGAAACAAAATAGGAAATTGTACTGAAAAGCTGACTTGCCTCATCCCCTCATTTGTAGCTTTTTCTAAATTTGACCTTTTACCAAAGAGCAGTCCGTAACTTGTAGTTACGAAAATACATTCTGATTTTATAACACTGTAGTACCTTACTGTGTTACGCAAACTATACTGTGGAAAATTACACTTGCTGAGTAGAAATTAGAGTAGAGGGACATGACAGATGTTGAGGTGAGGGATAGATGTTTGCTTACTCTAGGTCAAGTTGACAAAAGGAAGGAGGAAGTGTTGGGTATCCTAAAAGACATTAAGGTGAACAAGTCCCCAGGTCCGGATGGGATCTATCCCGGGTTATTGAGGGAAGCGAGAGATAAATAGCTGGGGCCTTAACAGATATCTTTGCAGCATCCTTAGACATGGGTGAGGACCCAGAGGACTGGAGACTTGCTAATGTTGTCCCCTTGTTTAAGAAGGGCAGCAAGGATAATCGAGGTAATTATCGACCGGTGAGCCTGACGTCAGTGGTAGGGAAGCTACTGGAGAAGATACTGAGGGATAGGATCTATTCCCATTTGGAAGAAAATGGGCTTATCAGTGATGGGCAACGTGGTTTTGTGCAGGGAAGGTCATGTCTTACCAACTTAATAGAATTCTTTGAGGACGTGACAAAGTTGATTGAGCGAAAGGCTGTAGATGTCATATACGTGGACTTCAGTAAGGCGTTTGATAAGGTTCCCCATGGCAGGCTGATGGAGAAAGTGAAGTCACATTGGGTCCAGGGTGTGCCAGCTAGATGGATAAAAAAAACTGGCTAGGCAACAGGAGACAGAGGGTAGTAGTAGAAGGGAGTTTCTCAAATTGGAGACCTGTGACCAGTGGTGTTCCGCAGGGATCTGTGCTGGGACCACTGTTGTTTATGACGTATGTAAATGATTTGGAGGAAGGTGTAGGTGGTCTGATCAGCAAGTTTGCAGATGACCCTAAGATTGGTGGCGTAGCAAATAGTGAAGGGGACTGTCAGAGATTACAGCAGAATATAGATAGACTGGAGAGTTGGGCAGATAAATGGCAGATGGAGTTCAATCTGGGCAAATGCGAGGTGATGCGTTTTGGAAGATCAAATTCAAGGGTGAACTATGCAGTAAATGGAAAAGTCCTAGGGAAAATTGATGAACAGAGAGATCTGGGTGTTCAGGTCCGTTGTTCCCTGAAGGTGACAACGCAGGTCAATAGGGTGGTCAAGAAGGCATATGGCATGCTTTCCTTCATTGGGCGGGGTATTGAGTACAAGAGTTGGCAGGTCATGTTGCAGTTGTATAGGACTTTGGTTGGGCCACATTTGGAGTACTGTGTGCAGTTCTGGTTGCCACATTACCAAAAGGATGTGGATGCTTTGGAGAGGATGCAGAGGAGGTTCACCAGGATATTGCTTGGTATGGAGGGTGCTAGCTATGCAGAGAGGTTGAGTAGATTAGGATTATTTTCATTAGAAAGACGGAGATTGAGGTGGAACCTGATTGAGGTCTGCAAAATCATGAGGGGTATAGACAGGGTGATTAGCAAAAAGCTTTTTCCCCCAGAGTGGGGGACTCAATTACTAGGGGTCATGAGTTCAAAGTGAGAGGAGGAAAGTTTTTAAGGGAGATATGCATGGAAAGTTCTTTACACAGAGGGTGGTGGGTACCTGTAACGCGTTGCCAGTGGAGGTGGTAGACGCAGACTCGTTAGCGTCTTTTAAGATATATTTGGACAGGTTCATGGATGGGCAGGGAGCAAATGGACACAGACCGTTAGAAAATAGATGACAGGTTAGACAGAGGATCTTGATCGGCGCAGGCTTGGAGGCCCGAAGGGCCTGTTCCTGTGCTGTAATTTTCTTTGTTCTTTTTGTTTGTTTGAACTCCATCAACAAACACATTGATTTGGAGCCAATCTACCATCCTCTGAGAAAAAGAACAGGAAATGACATCACCAACCCAAGGAAACCTAAACAGTTAAATAGAAAGCGGGACATAACACCAGTGCTTCATCGGAGGCTCACTGATGAAGTTACCTAGAATGGTGATGAAACGTGTGAAAACTAACCTTCCAGCTCAGCGAGCAAACTCACATCCAGAACCTCAACCTGAGCTACAAATCTTCTCAAAACTTGCTTGTTTGTTTTTTGTTAATGCTGAGTTCAGAATTCAAGATGCTTTTACATTTGAACCAATAATATCTATCTTCGAAATATAAAAACTTCTAAATACAGGAATCTTCTTCAAGGAGCTGTCAACCTGTAGAGTCATACAGCATAGAATAGACCCTTTGGTCCAATTAATCCATGTTGACCATGTCCCCAGACTAAACTAGTCCCACCTGCCTGTGTTTGGCCCATATCCCTCCAAACCTCTCCTTTCATTTATTTTTTGAACGTTGTAACTGTACCTGTATCCAGAGGTTCATTCTACACACGAGCCATTCTCTGTATAAAAAGGTTGCCCTCATCTCCTCCTTAAATCTTTTTGTTCTTACCTTAAAAATATGCCTCCTCATCTTGAACTCCCCCTTTGGGAAATGACCTTTGCTATTCACTGTATTTATGTCTGTCATGATTTTATAAACATAATAAGGCCACCCGTCAACCTCCTACGCTCCAGTGTAAAAGACCCAGACTACCAAGGCATCCAGCCTATTTTTATAACTCAAACCCTCCACTCCGGTAGCATCCTGAAATCTTTTCTGAACCCTTTCCAATTTAATAAACATAGATCATAGAATCTCCAGAGTGTGAAAACAGGCCCTTTGGCCTAACAAGTCCACATCGTCCCTCACAGCATACCCTCTAGACACATACTCCTATAACCCACCTAACTTATGCATCTCTGTATACTATGGGCAAATTAGCATGGCCAATCCACCTAGCCTACACATCTTTGGACTGAGAGTAAACCAAAGGAAACCCATGCAGACATGGGGAGAATGTGCAAACTGTGCACAGACAGTTGCCCAAAATTGGAATTGAACCTGAGTCCCTACTGCTGTGGGGCAGCAGTGCTGCCCTAAATATAAAAATATCCTTCTTATACCAGGGCAGTCAGAATTGCACATGGTATTCCAGATAAGGACTCAGCAATGTCTTGATTTGGATGAGAGACAATCCACCCCCAGTCATGATTGAAAGAAATTCATAGAGAAATGCTCTGAAATACAGTGCCCACGCCAGGAAAAGGTGGAAGCAAGCCTTCATTTCCAACCTACATAACTTACATTTGAGGATTGTTTTGTTTTTTGTTTAGTGATGTGTGTGTTTTATTCAGATATCAGATATGTTTGCACATTATTTCTTGGGGTGTTAGTTACATACCCTGACTGAGAGAGTTTCTTTTCATTTGTCACTTTGACACTGATAACTTTAATGAAGAAAACTTAACTTAAAGCTTTGATTTACTTGAAGCCCTCCAGTTTTGTGACTTCTGAACAAAAACAGAAGTTGCTGGAAAAGCTCAGCAGGTCTGGCACCACTTGTAAAGAAACAAAAATCAGAGTTCAAGTTTTGGGTCTGGTGAGGTTGGCAGCATTGATTGCTAGTGCTGTTCAAAGCATGTACACGCCTGCATTTGTTCAGGAAGGTTGTGAACCCTGACTGATACTTCAGTTGATTCAAAGATGGCAATGGTGTTAGGGAGGTTGGCCAAGTGTGAATGATGGCAATATGCTGCCTTTAGGTCCAGCGCAGGGGGGTGGTGAAGTGTGGGATTTGAGGTAGTGGCCTTGGTGAGCCTGGCTCAAGATTCATGGTGGCGAGGGTGATCTGGACAGTTTCGTTTCCTTTTGTTTGTTTCTTTAATTTCTGCTCTTGTTTTTAATTCTAATTATTGTATGCTGAGATGCTGCTGGAAATGATGACTTTTTACACTTTGCACTGTTCTTGTACTCTGGTACATGTGACAATAAAATCTATTTGAATCTTCTAGAAACTAGGCAAAGGAGTTTATCATTTGGTCCTTTGAGCCTGCTCCACCATTCATCATGACCATGACTGATCTTCCAACTCAATAGCCTATTCCTGCTTTTCCCCTAGATCCTTTTGACCCTGTTTGCCCTGAGTGCTGTAGCCAACTCCTTCTTGAAATCATGCAGTGTTTTGGCCTTTGGCAGTGAATTCCACAGGTTCACCACACCACTCATGAGTGGTGCACAAGGACACTCGTGTCTCATTGCATGTTCCTGGCTAAATTCATAGCTGTTCAAATAATAAGTTGTCTTCCTGTTTTGTCCCAAAGTGGATAACTTAACATTTATCTACATTGTACTGCCTCTGCATTGCATTTGTCAACTCGCTCAGGACGTTTAAATCTCGCTGAAGCATCTCTGTATCCTCTTCACAGCTCATCCTCCCACCTAGCTTTGTGGAATTTGTGATTGTGTAACTTTGGAGATATTACATTTAGTTTCTTCACAAAATATGTGAATGATTTAGATGAATTGCTGGGGTCATAGCACTGATCTCATGCCACCGGACTATCACTGCCTGCCGTTTGGGAAAAATACCTGTTTATTCTCGGTGAAATCATCCAGAATCAGGTGATTAGGTTCCCTTATATAAACTAATGATACCTAGCGTGACATTTGTGTCTTCTTTTGATTCTGCCTTTGCTGCTCAACACTTCAACTGCTATCTGGCATTGTCGTGCAGAATCAAATTTTCCATTCCATAGGTATGACTGAATACAGAATCCTGGTTTGGTTAATTCTGACCTGTTTCCTTCCCACACAAATTTTATTGCCCACATCATTTCCTTACCATCCTTCTCAGACTTGCCTCTCTCAACTTCACTCACCCCGTTCCTATGTTGTTACTTTGTTTTGTTTTACTGCTCCTTACCTATTGATGGCTTTTACTCATTCTGCACTTATATTTCCTTTCTGGTTTAACTCCTGTCCTGATCCATTGCAGCAAAACACTGCAGTCTTATTATTGCTGTCATGCTTGTCCACTTGAATACTGTAACTCCCTTTTCATCCTCATGTTGAAGCCGGTCTTCGAAATTCAGGGTCTTTCTCGTACCATGCTTCCTAACTGGTGGCCTCTATTCTTAAAACTCATCCTTGTTTAGCTTTCAGCCTATAGTGTGCAAACCTCTTTTCTGCCTGCCTTTCTCAGTTATACCATCCTTCTCACTATTTCCCAACTGTGAGAAATGCTGCAGGAAATTCTATAATATGTCATTCGATCTGAAGGATTCGTATGGCAGGTGCTGCAGTATTAAGTTTTGTTCTGAGGCCATACGTTTCTGTCCAAAAATGTATACATTTACTGTGCAATAATACAGCCCTACTTAAGCTCTTTCAAGCTGTGAAATTAGAACCTGCCATCTGCCAAGTTTAAATTGATTTTTTTTTGTCTGAAGGGTGAAGTTCAAATTGTCAGCGCAGTAAAGGCAAATGCATTTTTTTGTATTTTATGCTGATGCTACATTGACCAGTATATTTTTGTTTTTTTTAAGTTGTGAATTCATTTTGATAGATTAGAATGCTTCTCTGACTGTATAGGAAGATTCTTCACACCCATTCTGTAACTTCAGTTTCATTTATACAAAATACCTCATTGTAATGTTTTTCTTTGTATAAAACTGACATTTCTAGTGAACTAAATCTGGTGCTGCTTTTCTTCCATTATGTAATTTGAGACTGTTGTGAGATTTATGTTTAAATTTGGGATAAATGGAAGTTTGATCATGTGACTTATCTGACATTTGCCTGACCGTAAGCCTGGATCAAAGGAATGTTTGGATTCTGGATGTGAGATTGCTCGCTGAGCTGGAAGGTTAGTTTTCAGACGTTTCGTCACCATTCTAGGTAACAACATCAGTGAGCTTCCGACGAAGTGCTGGTGTTATGTCCCACTTTATGTCCTGCTTTCTATTTATCTGGTTAGGTTTCCTTGGGTTGGTGATGTCATTTCCTGTTCTTTTTCTCAGGGGATGGTAGATTGATTTGGAGCCAATGTGTTTGTTGATGGAGTTCAGGTTGGAATGCCATGCTTCTAGGAATTCTCGTGCGTGTCTCTGTTTGGCTTGTCCTAGGATGGATGTGTTGTCCCAATCAAAGTGGTGTCCTTCCTCATCTGTATGTGAGGATACGAGTGATAGTGGGTCATGTCGTTTTGTGGCTAGTTGATGTTCACGTATCCTGGTGGCTAGCTTTCTGCCTGTTTGTCCAATGTAGTGTTTGTCACAATTCTTGCAAGGTATTTTGTAGATGATGTTCGTTTTGTTTGTTGTCTATATAGGGTCTTTTAAGTTCATTAGCTGCTGTTTTTAGTGTGTTGGTGGGCTACCCTGACGCCAAGAGGTCCGAGTAGTCTGGCAGTCATTTCGGAAATGCCTTTGATGTAGGGGAGAGTGGTTATGGTTTCTGGGCCCGTTTTGTCTGTTTGTTTGGGTTTGTTGCTGAGGAATCGGCGGACTGTGTTCATAGGGTACCCGTTCTTTTTTGAATACGCTGTGTAGGTGATTTTCTTCTGCTCTTTGTAGTTCCTCTGTGCTGCAGTGTGTGGTGGCTCGTTGGAATAATGTTCTAATGCAGCTTTGTTTGTGGGCGTTGGGATGGTTGCTCCTGTAGTTCAGTATTTGGTCCGTATGTGTTGTTTTCCCGTAGACGCTGGTTTGAAGTTCCCCATTGACTGGTCGTTCTACTGTGACATCTAGGAATGGCAGTTTGTTGTTGTTTTCCTCCTCTTTTGTGAATGTTATGCCAGTAAGGGTATTATTGATGGTCTTGAAGGTTTCCTCTAATTTGTTTTGTTCAATGATGACAAAGGTGTCATCCACATAGCAGACCCAAAGTTTGGTTTGGATGATTGGCAGAGCTGTTTGTTCGAGTCTCTGCATTACTGCCTCTGCTGAGAACCCTGATATCGGAGATCCCATGGGTGTACCATTGGTTTGTCTGTAGGTTTTGTTATTGAAAGTGAAGTGGGTGGTGAGGCCCGCTAGCTGCTTTTCCCTGTAGTGTCGGAGGCTAAGGGGTGACCTTGTAGAGGTTTATAAAATCGTGAAGGGCATTGAAACGATGAATAGCCAAGGTCTTTTTCCTAGAATGGGGGCGAAGTCCAAAACTAGAGGCATAGATTTAAGGTGAGAGGGGAGTAAATTTTTCATGCACAGGATGGTGCATATATAGAATGAGGTGCCAGATGAAGTAGAGGAGGGGAGTAGAATTACGTTTAAAAGGCATCTGAATGGGTATATGAATAGGAAGATTTTAGAGGCATATGGACCAAATGCTGGAACATGGGAGTAGATCAGTTGGGATGTTTGTTCAGCGCAGACAAGTTGGACCAAAGAGTCTGTGAATCATACTGCACAGAAACAGTCACTTCACTCGGGTAGAAACAGCTGAAATGATAGGTCGACCAGAGCAGGACTGATCTCGGATCTTGTGAAGAAGGTAGATGTGAGCTATTTGGGGCAAAAACACAAATTCCTGGAAAATCTCTGCAGATCTGGGGAGAGAAATCTGAGTAAATGTTTCGAATTCAGTGACCGCTTTTCAGAACTGATAGCTAGGAAATAGTTGGTTTTCATGCAGAAGGTAGGCTGTGATGAGTGGCTAAGGAGTAAATGATAGGTGGAGATACAGCCCAAAGAGAGAGCAGAACAGTTCGCCATTATCCATTGTTTCAGAGATAGTAGGATCTGCAGATGCTGGAGAATCTGAGATAACAAGGCGTAGAGCTGGATGAACACCGCAGGCCAAGCAGCATCAAAAGAGCAGGAACGTTGCCTTTTCGGGCCTAGACGCTTCGATTTCTGAAGAAGGGTCTAGGCTGGAAATGTCAGCCTTCCAGCTCCTCTGATGCTGCCTGGCCTGTGGTGTTCATACAGCTGTACACCTTGTTGTATCAGCCATTATCCATTCCTTTGTAAGTCTATCTTAGGAGAATGGAAAACTGCTAATGGGGCACATTATGGGTTTAATGTAATAGCAAACCATGTGATAACAAGGCCTGGTGAGCTGTATGGGATTGAGCTGCTGTGTGGTGGGAAGCTGTAGAAGGGAGATCGTTGGAGTAGATGAGGTCAATGACTGTACTAGAAACAAAGGCTTGATTTCGATGGTGAGATCGTAGTCCAGGGAAATGCAAGAGGAAGTATTGGAGAGTTAACAGTTCAGCTTTTGCAAAGTAGCGGTCAGTTTGGCAAACAATTAGAACCCTGTCCCTTGTCATTTAGACTTATTTAATATTGTCACTTGTATCGAGGTACAGTGAAAAGTGTTTAATGGGATGCTGTAATGTCAGAGGGAAAATTGCAGGGGTTCTAAACTGTGGGATTCCAACTCTGCACTGATCTGCTTTCCTCCTCTTAAAACTAACTTATTTGAACAAGCCTTTGATCATCTGAAGATTTGCCAAATGTGGTTGAGTGTCATCGGGCCAGGCAGCATCCAGAGGAGCAGGAAAGTGGACGTTTCAGATCGGGACCCTTCAAGGACAAACTGAGGCAAACTGTCCAAATCAATCATGCAGCATAATTCTTCCAATATTTGTTACACTTGTAATTATTTTCTTCATATTAATATCCTCTATTTGGTGAAACACCTAGAAATGAGAACTATAGTGGATTGTGTGTGACTAATGTCTCCATCTCTCCCATTTAATCATTGACAACTTGATGTTGGAAGAACGGGACCTGCAACATTAATTATGGTAGAAGCTGGATAGTACTAAATGTGGTCATGACGTTGTGGGAATATTTGTTTCTTCCTCCCCCCCCCCCCCCCCCCCCCTTACTCTTTCACCACCCACCCCATCCCCATTGCAAATTATTGAACTTCATAACTGTAATTGTATCTGGCCTGTCAAATTGCACACTTTCCCAATGTTCCCAATTCCTGTGTTTTAAGTACAAGCCTGGACTTTGAGTATACGTGAGTTGAAGCTGTAGAATTGAGCAGACAGATAAGAAAAATACAGTTCAGTGCCGCTATTAGAGCAAATGATTTTAAATGTTCCAGTTCCAATTCAAATGTCTTATCTCATTATCCCATTATCATCAAACCAACCTTGGTTCGCCGAGCTGTGTAGGAGAGCAAAGCATCAGGTATATATTAAAATGAGGTGCCAATATAGTGAAGCTGCAATGCACCTACCATATACATCTATAGCAATCCTATAATCAGCAGATCAGATGAAAGTTTTGCAGCCTTCTCACATTCATTTATGAGTAGTGTGAAATTCAACAGCTATATACTTATAGAATGCAGTGGATAGACATCATTCTAAATGACATGATAGTGCAAAAAAAAGTTTTCAATTCTTTGTTCTCGTTTAGACAGCCTGATACTTAGTATCCATGTGTCCAAGCTGTAATGATTATAATGAGGTCAGCCAGGTGTACCTCATAGAATGAGTTCCATGATTGGGACTGTTAATCTGGTCCAATCACGGAGCCCTGGCTGACAGATATGAGCAGGAATGGGGCTTTTGTGGTGCTTTTCAGGTAGTATCCCTGCCTATGAGCTCACAAGAACTGTGTTCAAGTCCTCCTTGCACCAGTGTGTAATAGGATCTCATTTATGTAAATACAAAACAGTAATAGTTACACCTGGGTCAACTCTCGGTACTTTACCTTATCATACAAAATTTGTTTTCAGTCAAAGGCCATTTTCTCTCCAAGCCTAGCCTTTACTGTGAATCTTAATGTGCTTGTGGTTTGATATTTTAAATGCAATTTGTTGTTTCTCCATTTAGGATGTATAGAAATTAAAACTTTAGATATTTTCATTCAAAGTCAGAATGTGGCAAGTTATAAAACAGTGAATCTGGACAGATAAGTTTCCTTCTGTGATTTGTAATTTTGGATACGTTCATTGGCTGGAATGTGATGAATTCTGAAGCTTGATAATTATCAATTAAATATTTCCGTAGGTTAGTCTAGGGCATCTGATTGTTGTGGTAGACAATCACCTTTATTGGCTACTAAGGAGGTAGCACAGGTTTTTCCTTTGGATATAGGGAATTCGTACAAGTTGAAATTGTCACAGCTAACGTCTGGCATTGCAACAATGATTACACTTTAAAAGTACTTCTTTGGAATTTGGGCATCGCTGTCAAGGCTATTATTTCTTAACCTTTCCAATGGCAAGGTAGAAAGGGTGTGATGAACTGCCTTCTTTAGCAGTCTGCACGATATGGATACTCCCATGGTGACTTTAAGGAGTGACTTGTTGCACTGCATCGTGTAGATGATATATACTGCCACCACTGTATCAGTGGTAGAAGGGCTGAACTTTCCTTTACAAGAGACCTCCTCTTTGCAGCAATCAACCTAATCATCATTCTCTGAACAGTTTTCAAAATAACTTCCCCTTTTGAAGTAAGAAGACCAAAACAGTATGTACTACTGCAGGTGCAGTCTCTCCAATGTTCTGTAAGTTTGCAGCAGTACTTCTTTTTTCTTGCGATAACGGCTTGCTGTAGGAGTAAGGGAAATTTGGAGACATTGACACATTAAGAAATTGAGAGATCTGTTTCAGCTGAAGAATTCTGAGAAGTTTAGTGTAATCATAAATTTGATATTTGTTGTGTGTTAATTATTGGAAGTTTACTTTTTCAATCTCCAATAATGATTTGGAAGATTTCTTGATTGTTTTATTTCCAAGAAATTATTTTCCATGTCTCTGTTCCCATGCAAAATTGTTTACACTATTTTCCTAGATTGTTATGGTGAAAAATTTTCAACAATTTGTTCATCTAGCTTTGGGATAATGCCCTTAAGAGTGAAGACAACAACATAAATTAATCCTTTATTTTACATTTTTTTTTGGCGCTCAGTAGCGTATAAGATCTGCTGCTTCCACCATTGCAAGGCTCAAATAGCAGCTATTGTGAATTTTTTTTAGTGCTAAAAGTTCCAACTATAATCTATTATTTCTTTGTAGCAGAAGGGGTAGTCAAGACAAGAGTTGGTTTTGGGCTTATTTGCGTGAGTGCTGATGTCTTGAATGTGTATGCAATTCAAAACCAAAGAGTGACCATCCACATGTCTGTAATTCATCCCCAGCCATCTGTTATTGTACACAAAATACACACAACGTTTTTCATTCCTGTTTTCCTTTGTGGCAGATCGATAGTCTTGTCAGGGTGAATGAAGTGCACAAATGAGGATGTAGCTGCACAATCATTGAATAATAACTGCAATGCTGAGTGTGTGACAGAACAATGCCAGAGATCCTAACTTTGAAACTTGACAGGGCCCTCAATCGGGTCCAACATATCTCCCGCACTTCTGCCCTCACCCCTTCTCTTCCCTCCCGCAACAGCGATAGGGTCCCCCTTATCCTCACCTACCAACCCACCAGCATCCACATCCAGAAGATCGTCAGACGCCATTTCTGCCACCTCCAGCAAGATGTCATCACCAGACACCTATTCCCCTCCCTTTCCTTGTCCACCTTCCGCAGGGACCGTTCCCTCCAGGACACCCTGGTTTACCCCCAATACCTCCCCACAGCCCACGGCACCTTCCCCTGTAACCGGCGAAGGTGCAACACCAGCCCACTTACCTCCTCCCTCCTCAGTATCCAAGGGCACAAACATACCTTCCAGGTGAAGCAACACTTCACCTGCACTTCCCAGAATCTAGTCTACTGCATTATCTGCTCACAATGTGGTCTCCTGTACATTGAGGAAACAACATGTAGACTTGGTGACTGCTTCGCAGAACATCTATGTTCTGCTGGCAAAAAAGACCCTGAACTACCTGTTGTCTGCCACTTCAATGCACCACCTTGCTCCCTGGCCAACATCTCTGTCTCCGGCTTGCTACAGTGTTCCAGTGAAATCCAGCACGAGCTGGAGGAACAACACCTCATTTTCTGCTTGGTGACCCTACAGCCCTCCGGACTCAATATTGAATTCAATTATTTTAGGGGTGGCATGGTGGCTCATTGGTTAGCACTGCAGCCTCACAGTGCCAGGGACCTGGGTTTGATTCCCACCTTGGGCGACTGTCTGTGTGGAGTTTGCGCATTCTCCCCGTGTCTGCGTGGGTTTCCTCCGGGTGCTCCGGTTTCCTCCCACAGTCCAAAGATGTGCAAGTTAGGTGGATTGGCTGAGCTAAATTGCCCATAGCGTTCAGGGGTGTGTGGGTTGTAGGGAGATGGGTCTGGGTGGGATGCTTCAAGGGGCGGTATGGACTTGTTGGGCCGAAGGACCTGTTTCCACACTGTATGAAATCTAATCTAAGCTAATCTTCCCCCATGTCCCAGCCCCCCCACCCCACACACCAGGTCTTGTTACCACATAGCCTGCCACTACGCACCCCCTGTTGTGAGTCACTAACAGTCCCCATTAACAACTACTCACCCTCCCAGCCTGATCGGTAGCAACTCCTTTGTCTGTCCAACTGTCTTTCTTTGGGCTCTATCCTATCATTTACTCCATACCCCACCCACCTCCATATTTTCTACATATAAACTGATGTTTTCCCAGCCACCATCAGTTCTGAGGAAGGGTCACCGGACCCGAAACATTAACTCTGTTTTCTCTGCCACAGACGTACTGAGCTTTTCTAGCAACTTTGTTTTTGTTTGGAAACTTGGATTTTTTTTCATTTTCATGTCCAGCTTAGAAACTTTTGGTTAATACCTAGATGTGAATCCCCTGTTAACGTCCAAAATGTTTCTTGCAAGTGAATGTTAAGGTATGGTTACAGGAATATGAATCAGTGATTGAACTATTTTGACTCTTGGGCAAACAGAAGTAGTTTGAAAAATGAGGCGATCTGAGGGAAGAGAATGCTATCTCAGGACAATTTTGATGGAGCAAGAGATATGTAACAACACAAAGCCATTCTAAAATGGTGTGGCCTTTTACATAATACAGATGCAAAAACTAGGCTTTCAATGTGACAATATATGGACTGGCAGAATGATTTGACGGTCCTTGAACTAGTATACGCTACAGTAGCGCAAAAAACAAGGGAATGGCCCGATTGTGTGTTCGAATGGGGTATTTTATCAGTACAATATTAATGCACCTGTACCTAGCTGGAAACCAGTTTTTCTCACCAAAGTTTGAAGTAGTGAAAGTATCACGAGAGAGATGACAAATCTGCAAAGTGTTCTAGTTTTGTTGGGCGAGCGGTTAGAGAGAGAACGTGCAAAAATGAATGCGAAGTCGCATGGTGGGTGGAGACGGGAGAAAGTGTTTAATCGAGCAAGCCTGTTTTTGCCCCTTTGTGAATTGCAAATTGTGTTACTTGCACTGTTGGGCTTGCAGTCTTCTGATGGCAACATTTCTTCCAGCGGTTTATTGACGGACGACCTCGAGAAAGGTTAGTGAGCGTATGACTAACTCGCACTGCGCTTTGTTTGGGGCGGGAGCATTAGGACCCGGAGGACATCTCCCTGCCCCGTGTGGTGCGATGAGTTGGAAAAGGACAGAAAAGAATTGAGGTCGCATTAACGTTGCGGGCTGTGAATTTTTTAAAAAATCTCGAGTTGGGATATAATTTGCAACTCCGATAGGATGAATAAAAAACACTGAAGTAAACCAGTATGTGAGGAATACCGGGAGGAATATGAAATGGACATCGTTGTTTTGTAACCTGGGCGGATGCGGAGCGGACTAATAGCAAGAGCAGAGAGCGAGAGCACTGGATTAAAAAGGTTACTAAATCAGCATCTCGGTCAACATTTTAATCTTTGCTGGCCAGCTCTGATTTCGTTAATGTTCACAGGCATCTGGGCTGCATATTTTTGACTGTCTCCGATTCTTGTTGCTGCAGTGCACAATTTTAAATTCAGCACATACCTGAAAGATGCTTTCAAAATCTTTCCATATCGATCCGATCTACCGAAAAAAAGAGCACTCCCAATGTTAAAACGTTTACAGCGGTGTTTATCTTGTTTTGGATAACCGTGATGTACATAGGGCGACTCGTCAGGGTTTGTGTACAAGCCTCGCTTTTTTTTTTGCAAACGTATATCTATAAAATCCGTAAGGGACGGGCTATTCTGTTGTTGCCTTTGGCGATTGTCATTTATTGCGTGGTTCATTGAAACCAGAGATTTGAGCAATAGCATCACTATACATTTTCTCTTCTCCCGTTGTCTTTATTAAATAGCATCTCTTTTGTGGGCTTCCTTGTTACAGTTCTGTCCCATTTAGTGGCTCGAAATGGTGTTCACCCTCCTCTTACGTAATAGAGAAAAAATATTGTTTAGGGCACCTGACGGATGCTTATTTGGGCTAGCGCAATGTTTAACGCCTCCTAACTTTACAGTACGCTGCTAATAACAATAGGCAGCGGATTATAGTAGCTAATGGAGGGTGGGCAACCCACTCGGGATTAAAATACATCAAGATAGCGATCAGTTTATAGGTTCTGTTTTTAACTTTTATAGTTGAATTGAATGCTTTTCAAACTGTCAGTTATTTATTGACAAACCTGGAAAAACATTATTTTACTCCACAAAGCAAATCAAGTACTACCAAACTTTCATGTCTCAGGTTGTTTCCAAGTCATCTATTTCTCTTGCAGTTTTCTTTCATTGTGTAATGTCGGAACACTTCAGAAAGTTGGGTTCCATATTGATACTCAACTGAGATGTTTAAACTGAAGTTGTTCCTTGCCCTCGTGGTTCAGGTCAATGCTACAGATCCAGTGGGATTTTATGAAGATGACCGGAATTTCTCCTTGTGTTCAAGCCAGTGTTTTCTCCTCAACTAAATGAACAGTAGAAAAGTCTTGGCTGTGGGAAACTGATGCCAGCATTCTAAGATTTTTCTTAAAAAAGCAATTGATTGTCTGTATCTGCATTTTGCATAATTAAATAACCCCCTAGCACTAATGTGCTATGAAAACAGGTAATCTTAAATATGCAAAATCTAAATTTGACACCCAGGATGTTTGTAATATGTACACAACTTGTTTCCCACTATTTCAAAACTGTGCCTCTGATTTTGTGAGGGATTTTAAAACTGAAAGTAGGTGGCACCTAATCACTGATTCTTGAGTTGCCTTGGTTTTGTGCAGTTATTATCAATAATGTTGAGTTGCTGGACAACTTGTTGGCTTTCACCCTTTTTTTTGCCCAGGCCGTTCAGTTTAAGATAATTTAGCTGAGTTTTTGTATTGGGACATCCAAAATGACTTTGAATATTGTCTGCTTAGATTGTGTTCTATGATCTCTAGCTACACACAGGTCTGTCTGTCTAAGCATTTTTGAATATTAATGTCAACACTTTAGCCAATATTTTTCCCGAAGTAGTAGGTTTATTTGGCTGCGTGCTATTGTGTATCCCAGCATAATACTGCAAGGAGCAAATGCACATTACTAAGGTGCTTCAAAGTGCCTAACATCCCAGTCATAAAAAGGTTAACTTCTGCCTTTATACTTTTGTATCACATACTTTCCCTCTTATTTTGAGACAAATTATTTCCTCATCTCAGTTGGATCTTTTCAGCAGTGTCAGAGGTGGAAAAGTCTGATACCTCCTGATGATTTCTACTCCCAGTAGATACACTATCTAAGCTGTGCAAGAAACTCAATTTATTTTGTCTTTCAGTTTAAGTAGACAGTTTACAAGAATTCTGGAACCTTCCCACCTTATTTGTCCACCGTATACACTCTTTTGTACTATTTTTCTTTGCACCCTTTCATTATTTTGCATTGGCAGGTGGTTGAGCAGGTTTCATAAGTCAGAACAGAACTTGACTCCAAGTATGGGTGATCAACCAAAATATTTCTCTAAAGATTTTGGAATTACATGCACTACTCTTTTCCACTGTGGCATTAATGTTAGTAGACAGTATTTATTTGGAAGTTATTTTCAATGAATGTCTTACAACATTCCCACAAGCGTTCAACAAAATGTGTTATAGCTTTCTATCGGTTAAACTTAATGAAATTTAGTTTTAAAGCTATTGGAATAATTGGTATGGCTGAGTTTCACGACACAAAATTTGAGTTTAAAAAGTTTAAAATTCAGTTAAATATATATAATCTCATTTGCACAGAAAACTTATGACAGCTAAATGTTAGTATTTGTAACAATGGGACAAGTTTTTTACATGTGTCTGATACAAACAAATCAAAAACTTTGGTTACTATCTGTAATTTTGATGTGCCTTTGCAGAAAAAATTCTTCCCTTTTTAAATATTTTTTGTACATTTGAACTTTTCCATGTTTTTCATACCCTGTAGAACAGTATTTTCCTGTGGATTTATAATGCTGATTGCTGTGACTTAGTGCTCCAAACTGGACAGAACTTGCTTTGTAATTTCACTGGGCCTGAAATAAACTGAAGTGATTTTTGTTTTTGTTTGGTAAAGGTATATGTTGGCATTCTCAAAACCTTAATGATTACCTGACACTTTAGTGAAGACAAATCCAGGTCTCTTTACAATCAAAACCAAGGGAAGTTATATTGGGTAACAAAGCGATAGCAGAACAATTAAATATATATTTTGGTTCTGCCTTCACAAAGGAGGACACAAATAATATGTCAAAATGTTGAGTGACAATAGGTCTATTGAGAGGAAGGAGCTGAAGGAAATCGGTACTAGTAGGGAAATAAAATTGGGGAAATTGATAGGTTTAAGGACTGACAAATCCACAGGGCCAAGGAGGAGGCAGGACCTACTGGTGTTATTGCTATACTATTAATTCAGTGCTTTGTAAATGTTCAGGAGACTTAGGTTTGAATCCTGTCATGTCAGATGGTAAAACTGCAATGGCAGAACTCAATTAACAGTCTAATACTTGTTGTTTGCTGGAAAAACCCATCTAGTACAATCATTCTTTAGGAAACTGCCATCCTAGCCTGGTTTGGATTCCAGATGTGCAACAATGTGGTCAATCTTAACTGCCCTCATGAATATGAACATATAGACTCTGGAACAGTTCCAGTGGATTAAGATAGCTGTTGTAACCCCACAAAGCTTAAAAAAAAAAGTAGGTGGAGAGGAAGTGGCTAACTCTAGACCAGTTAGCCTGATGTTGTAGTAGGAAAAATGCTCAAGCTGATTTTAAAATAGAGCACTTTAAAAATAGTGACAGGATTGGACAGAGAGTGAGCATAGGTTTATGAAATGGAAATCATGTTTGACAAATTGTATTGCAGTTTTTTGAGGATACGAATTGCAGTGTCAATAAAGGGGAGCCAGTGGATATCATTTACTTGGATTTTGAGAAGGTTTTTGATTTGCTCCCCTTTGAGAGATTGGCATCTCATTTAAAGTGTGTGAGATGCATGAACTCGGCCATTTTTTGAGTGGCAGCCAATGGATAAAGGGATACTGCAAAGGTCTGTTTTTTGGACTTCAGTCACAAGATATATTAATGATTTAGATGAGGAAACTAAGTATAATATCTCCAATTTTGCAGCTGACACAAAGCTGGGTGGGCAGCTGAACTATGAGGAGGATACAGAGATGCTTCATTATGACTTGGATGTTGAATGAGTGGGCAAATGCTTGGCTGATGAAGTATAAAGTGGCTAAATGTGAAGAAATCCACTTTGGTAACAAAAGCAGGAAGCTGGATCATCTGAATGCTCATAGATTGGGGAAGGGACCTGTGTGTCCTTGTTCATGTATTGCTGAAAGTAAGCATGTAGCTGCAGTAGGCAGGGAGGAAGACAAATGATATTTTGACTTTGTAGCAAGAGGATTTGAGTAAAGGAGCGAGGATGTCATGCTGCAGTTGTGCGGAGCTATGGTCATCTTATTTGTAGATGAATGTTCTGTATGCGCTGGGAGTGCAGTAGTTTTTATCAGACTGATTCTTGGGATGGCAGAACTGAAGTATGAGCAGAGACTGCATTGGATACCTCTACTATCTAAACTTAGACAAAATGGGAGATCTCGGTAGAAAACCTATAAAATTCTGACAGAATTCGATAAAGGGGAAACACAGGAGGATATTCCTAATGACTAGAGAGTCCAAATGAAGCTTTGTCGGGTAGGGCATTTAGGAATGAGGTGAGAAATTCACTCACCCAGAGAGATGTGAGCTTGTGTAATTCAGTTGCAATGAAAAATGGTTAAGGACAAAACACTGAATGTCATTGAATGTTCGGTCCGACCAGTCTGTGCTGACGATATTCCAAAACAAAGCTAGTCCCACTCTGCATTTGACCTATACCCCTCCAAACCTTTCCAATTCATGAACTTATCCAAATGTCTTTTAAATGTAAGTGTACCTGCATCGACCACTTTGTCTAGCAGCTCAATCCAAACACAAACCGCACTCTTTTAAAAAAAAAACCTGCCCCTCAGGGCCTCATTTAAATCTTTCCCCTCTCACCTTAAAAATATGCTCCCTAGTTTTGAACTCTCCCACCCTAGCAAAAAGACCCTTGTCATTTACCTTATCTATGCCCCTCATGATTTTATAACCTCGATAAGATCACCCCTCAACCTCCTGCGCTTCAGTGATAAAATTCCCAGTATTTCCAGTCAATTTTAAATCTCAAACCCTCCATTTCTGGCAATATCCTGGTGAATCTTTTCTGAAATCTCTCCAGTTAAATAGTAATCTCCCTATAACGGGGTGACCAGAATTACAGACAATACTCCAGAAGAGGCCTCACAGATGTCTTGTACAATCTCAACATGACGTTTCAACCCCTATGCTCAAAGGGTTGAACAATGCAGACAATGTGCTAAATGCCTCCTTAACCACACAAATTTCAAAGAATTACATACCTAAGCCCCTAGACCTCTTCTACAACACCACCCAGGGCTGGCACTAGTTGCTTTAATTGCCACAATGCACGCTCTCGCGCGCGCCCCCTCGCTCTCGCGTGCTCTCTAACTCACTTTTCTTGCACTGTGCCCCCCCATCCCACCTTATCTCTCTCTTTGTCTCTCGCGCGCCCTCTCTGTCTCTTTGACCCTGCCCCCTCCCTCCACATGTGCCAGTCTTTTAAATTCAGAAGTCACATGACACCAGGTTATAGTCCAACAGGTTTATTTGAAAACACAAGCTTCAGGTGTTAGTGATACATTCCGTATCATAATTTGTTGAATGGAAACCACAAGTCTTGCCTTCCCCTCTGATTCATTTGCTGATGCTCTTGATTCATATCCTCTGATTACTATCCTTTCCATTATTGGAAATGGAAACAGTAGACAGTTTTTTTCACTATCAAAACTCCTATTTTCGTGTTCCTCTGTTTAACCCTTGGAGTGGCTCATGTTTTCTAGTAACTGTATGTAAGTGAGCATCCGCATCTCTGGTACAGTTCTTATGAATCTTAAAAGTAACTGCTGGCAGATTGAGAAGTTAGATTTTTAACTGGATTTTGGGAATTGAATAATAAACTTTACGTCAAGGGCTTTTCTTGGAAAGTAATGTCATTAGACTTTTAGTGATATTGCTACTCAAATTTTGGCTTCAGCTTATGTCATTTTGATGTTAATTAACTGAATTCCTGCTGTTATTTCTTCTTCCTTTTCACTTTAATTTGCAGTTCTGTGATAATGTCATTCCGGGTTCAGGAGGAGATACCAGAACTTTTTGTTGATTCTAGAGTTTGATGTACAAAGTGGGATGTTAGTTACAAGTGGATTTGGAACAAGAAAAACAGTGTAGAATTTGTGCATTATTGTTTATTACTTAACTCATTCAAAACTAGTAACACATGCTGTATTTCTGCATTTTTATCTACAAGATACACTGGTGGTCTTTGCCACCTTCAATACCTACAACTACTTCCGTCCAGAAGAACAATGGCAGCACAAACCTGGGAAGGCCGCCACCTGCAACCTCCCGTCCAAACCACTCGCATTCATGACCTGGAAATACAGGTGTAGAGCTGGATGAATGCAGCAGGCCGAGCAGCATCTTAAGAGCAGGAAAGTTGACGTTTTGGGCCTAGAGCCTTCATCAGAAATGAAGGGTCTAGGCCCGAAATGTCAGCTTGCCTGCTGCGTTCATCCAGCTCTACACCTTGTTATCTTAGAAACTGCAGATGCTGTAGAATCCATTATCTCTGTTCCCCCTTGCTGTTTTGTCTAGAACCAGCGACACATTTTTCATTCTGAGACTGTTATTAGGATTCAAATAAGGCAGAGGTTCTACACTCAATGCGATGAACTTCTGGAATTCTCTATCCCAGAGGATGGTGGAAGGATAAACATTATGTTCTAAACAGAGATCAATAAATTTATAGTTACTAATGAGATCAAAGGGTCTGGAAACTTCCTGATTTTAGTCCAGAGCAGAAGTTCTAGACGTGTCCTAGTTCTTCTTATAACAACAAGTGTGTTTAGTTTTATAGATCCAGTAAATTTCTGGCTACTGAGTAGTGATGTTTCCAAATGCTATTTTTTATATTTTGGGGACAGGCCAAATAAAAAGGTAAATGCATTGTAATTAAACATTTATTGTATAGTGTTAGTGGCAAAGTTTTTATTGTAATGTTTCTTTGGCATTGAAAATGTGACTGTTGATGTAAGGCCTGATTTAAGGAGTGGTATTTTAGAAAATAAGTGACTACACTGAGATAATGGGAACTGCAGATGCTGGAGACTCCAAGATAATAAAATGTGAGGCTGGATGAACACAGCAGGCCAAGCAGCATCCCAGGAGCACAAAAGCTGACGTTTCGGGCCTAGACCCTTCATCAGAGGCTCTGATGAAGGGTCTAGGCCCGAAACGTCAGCTTTTGTGCTCCTGGGATGCTGCTTGGCCTGCTGTGTTCATCCAGCCTCACATTTTATTATCTTGACTACACTGAGATTTGTTTCTTCTTTTGAAATGAGAGTATATCACAAGTTAGCTGTTAATGTATTTCGGAAATGCACAATATGTAGGTGAGTCGAGTCAGAGTTTAAGAAACAAGCTTAGCCATTGCCCAGCAGCCTGTGTTGAACGTTGGTTGTTCATTTTTTGAGCATATTTATTTAATTGAGCAAAAGAATGTTGTAAAAGTACTGCTGTACACAAGTCTGATAGGGTGAAATATTGAGGAATGCCATTATTAATCATCCACTGTGATGTTAGATAGACTTGTGGGTGGAACAGCTTGGGATTGCAAAGAAATAAGACCACAGATCTGGTGGTCTGAAAGTTTCTAACTGAGGAAGGGTCTCGGCTTGAAACATCAGCTTTCCTGCTCCTAAGATGCTGCTTGGCCAGCTGTGTTCATCCAGCTCCACTCTTTGTTGTCTTGGATTCTCCAGCATCTGCAGTTCCTATTATCTCTGAAGTTTCTAACAATGTTTGTTACATCTATATAAGTTGTAAGTCATTGCTAACATGCACTAAGCTACATATTTTTAATCAGAAGAGATGGTTTGAGTTAGTCTGGAAGTGGTTTTCATCTATCACACCAGCCTTAAAGTGGCATACCCATATGACGAGTGCAGCAGAGGCTTTTTGACCCTTCATCTGTTGGAAGCACCTTTTCTTAATGTACTCTTGAGACTTTCAGGATACTAAGCACCTCTACCAAATCTCTCAGCCTTTTCTGTTCTTGAAAATAACCCAGCTTCTCCAGTCTATCAACATAACTGTAAACCTTCATCTCTAAGGCTATTTGGATAGTTATCTTGTTTTCTGTCTCTTCAAAGTTGCCTTGTCCTTCCTAAATTGTGAAGCCTTGAATTTGAAGAAAATACTGCAGCTGGGAATGACCTAGTATTTTTATATGGTTTACTTCTGTTTGGGGAATGTTCCAGTATATTTATTACTTGGGATGTAAATATAACATGATGCTCAACTTCTGCAGTTCTTCTCCCTCCTTCATGACAGTTATTTTTTGTTGGAAATACTGAAATCCACTTGGTGATTAATGTTTATGCCATCTGTAAAAGTATGAATTGTATGTGCTTTCTTAATGACACTTGCCATTCACTTAATGGCTATTTTCCCTGAATTGAGAATCCATAAGATGGAATGTTAGGTAAAAGACGGCTGCATCTTGAATTCCTGTGAAAGATTCTGATATTTTGTTATAAAATGCAATTTCCTCCATTTCTGAAATTAAAATCATGCCCTCTTGTGGAAGCGATACTTTTTCATGAAGCTTGTGTGACTGTAAAAGACATATATTCAGACTTGCTTGTTCCTGCTGCCACAGGAAGTTGAGGGTATCCAATAACTAAGCAAAGGCACAGTTGCCATGGAGATTAAGATAAGACACCCCCACCGCCTTAAAAAGGATAGCCGTGTTTCTGTTTATGTGCATGAAGAGTTAGCCCCTGCTCACTTTCCCATGTCATCTGTTGAAATTTGAGTACGTGTCTGTCAAATGAAAGTCGTTTATTCAGTTGCTGACGTGGTATCATAACTTTAGTCAGCAAGGTTTTCCCTTTGTAATTTTTTTCCAAATTGTGAAATGTTGCATGTATCAACTAAAAATGCAAGTAATGCTCCACTGAAGGATTCAGTTTATTTTTCTTCTGTTGATATTTAACAGAATTGGTGCAGAAAGTAAACTGACCTTAATGTGAAACTTGCAAGACTATGCACAAAAAATCCATTTCAGGCAGCTGTCTAGGCTGTGTGTAACGGTCTGTCGTCTGCATGTGAATACACTGCAGTTTGATGCCCCAAAAGCAAAGGTTGTTATTGATAGATTCTAACCTTCTGGCTGAAACCTACAGCTTAGCATTTTTTCCTGTGAGGGTGTGATCTATATTTTGGCTTTGTTTATTTGTCGGTTGGACTAGCTGCATGTTTACAGCATAGATTCCAACTAAAATTTAAATGAACAGAATCAACTTTTTAAAGCAAGGAAAACCTGTAAGAACTGTTTTGATTAAACTTAATAAAATTACTTAAATTGCCTTTTGCAGTATTCAAATTTTGAAAAGTTTTTGTGTGCATTAAAAGAATGTACAAATAAAAATTAAAATTTTACAACAACGTGTATAAGTTCAAGGATTTCCTGTGGTGGGAGTTTTTTTTTTAATCTGAGGGATGGTCTGTTGGCAGGAAATGTGTCAGTTGCTAGTTTCCTTGATCTGAAGGAAGTGAAAAGGATTCGATGACTTGCTGACTATGTATGCAGTTCCCTTCTGTTTTCAAAGTGTTTTTAAAAGAGAGAGGGTCTTTCCATTGCTGTACAGCACCAATCAATGGCTTTGATTTTCACATCTGAACCTGGAGTTTGGGGAAATTATACTTGGAGAAAGTGATGCCATGCTGTTACGAGGTATTCAAGTCTCGATTTTTCAGTGTCTTCAAACTGGAAGTATGTTGAACTGTTTTGCCGTTAGAGGTCTGTGTTATATTGTTATTTAACGTTCTGAAGCTGTGGAAGTATTTTTAAAGTGTAGTGGGTTTTCTCAGTTGGCTGTTAGGATTTGGGAGAACATTTACTTCACTGTCTCCAATTCCAAGCTGCTACTCGCAGTAGCGAGCATAGCAGCCATATGTGGAGGGGCTGCCTGAGTAGTACTGTGCTTCATGTAACAAATTGTCTCTTCTTTCTACAGTACTTCACAGTTCAGGATTTTCTTGTTTTAAATTGGTGTATAAGACTTAGGATGAAGTAATCAATAGTGTGAGTTATCTTTTTATTTTTTGCCAGATAAATCACCCAGTTTCTTGTTTTTTTTCTTAAAATGCTAGTTATTTGGGAAATAAGGACTACATAAACTGAAACAAAAAGCTATGGATGTTGAAAATTGGAAATTAAAGAAAATGTTGAAAATATTTCACAATTCTAGTTAGTATCTATGGTGGGAAAATAATTGACATTTTAAGTTGATGACCCTTTATCAGATCTGAGTATGGTAAGGATAAGCATAAGTTAAGGTCCATGATAGGGTAGAAGGCAGGTGAGAGTAAATGACAATGTAGAGGGGTGTAGCATCAAATGGGAGTTTTTGCTTTTATTTATTCTTTTGAGATGCAAGTATTCCTGGCAACGCCAGTATTTATTGCCTATCATTAATTACCCTTGAACTAAAGCTTCTGAGAGCCAGAATCACATGTAGAGAAAACCAGGAATTAGCGAATTAGGTGGGTTTCCAATTGCTGCTGTTTCATGGCCACTATTACTGCAACTAGTTTCCAATTCCAGGGTAGTTAATTACAGTTAATTTCCACCAGCTCTGTACTGGAATTTGAACATGTAGCCCCAGAGAATTTGCACAGTCCTCTACTCTAGATCTCTCCCATAATACCACCATCAATAAGAGGCCTGGATGAGGTATGAATGGCAAGATAATTTGCTGAAGGCAAAGTAAAGTGATTAAGAAAGAAACATGAAAGAATTGAACCAACAGAAAAGTAAATGGAAGCACCAGATGTTATGATTTGCAATTGATAAACTCAGCATTATAGAGTGCCCATTTGAATGATGAAATGTTGTCTGAGTTTTGAGCTAAGTTGGAGCATTGAAGCAAGCAAAATCAGCCAGTATAAAGTGGCAGCAAGATGCAGATTTGAAAAGTCAATTTGATAATTGCTTAACGTTTTAGACTCAACAGCAATGTCCTACAAAATAATCACCAATCTGTGTTGGTCTTCCCAGTAAAGGAGATTAGATCATGAGCAGCAAATACACTATATTAAATTGAAAGTAAAAGTAAATTTGATTCTGACTTGGAAAGTGTGTTTGGGCATTTTGATGGCCAGAAAGGAGGAAGTAAAAGGACAGGTAGTATATCTTCACTTGCAGGGGAACGTGTCATAGGAATGGAAGAGGTCTTGTGCATGGATGAGAAGTCTCCTTTCAAAGTGCTGAAACAGAATGGGAATGAGCATGCGCATTAGTGGCGTAGCACTGAAGACTACAGAATAGGAGGAGGATGATCTATTAATTGCAGAGAATGGTAGGATAGAAATTCAAGACATTGGGAGCCATTGCTGTCCTTCAGAATGGGGAATATGAGAGGGCAGGAGTTGGGGAAATTGGGTAGATGCTGTCAAGGTCTGTTTACTCATGGTGTGGGGCTCCTTGCCTAATGGAAAAAGATGATAGTTGGGAAGCACTATTATGGAAGATTCTGTCATCCTAGCAGAACTGATGGAGAAACTCGCAGCGTAGAGTAGTCTCTCTGCGGGACATTGGATTTGTGGTAAATGTGGAAATTGACAGCTTTATTGTCTTGATATAAAGCTGAAAAATAAGTGGGATGGGGCCTGTGTGGGTAAAACCATTAGAGATTGGGTTAAAGTCAGAGAAGACGAAAAATTGGAAGCAAGTCAGTGAAATTTTCCCGTTGAAGATAAGACCAGGAAACCGTGAAGATTCAATTGCCCATATATAATGGGTGAGAAAAGAATGAGAGATGGGCCCTGAGTAAGATTGAATAAGGAATGTTCCACGTATTCCAATAAAAAACAGGCTTAACTCATCACCATCATTATCATTGGTCCCTCGCAGACGAGGAATGACTCTTTACCACACTTGGTGAGTCTGTATATGGCTGTACAGACTGATGTGGCTTCCACAGGCTCTGTTACACTTGGGGCAAAAGTGTCGTTCCTGTGGTAGCGAGCTTCTTAAGCTGCTTTCGCCTGTCTTCTGCTTTGCATTCACGGCAAGTCTCAAGGTGCTTGACTCCTTTCCAGATGCTGCTCCTCTGCTTTGGATGGTCTTGGGCCGGTGATTCCCCCAGGTGTCTGTGGAAATGCTGCACTTCGCCATTGAAAGCCTGAGGGTATCACTTGAAGCTAGGTCTTGCCTGCCTTTTCAGAACTGGAAGTAGAGCACCTGCTTAGGGAGTCTCATACTGGCTATGCGGACTTTTGTGAAGTTGGGTAGAGTACTTGTGGATTGGAAGGCAGGGCATTAGAATTTGCTGTTTGTTAAATTTGGGTATATGCAAAATGCGATTGGGAAAACTGTGTGGTCCCTTTAAAGGGTGATGTACTTTTTTTATGCTTAGAGATTCAAAAACATGTCTATGGGTTTGCAGGTACACAAAGCAACTGAATTGAATCATTTCTGTCAAAAGGCTATATTGTTAGCCAGCAAAGCAGCATTTTTAAGACAACAATTTTCAAAATTAACTAATTAATTTAACTGAGGCCCCTCGATGCCAGAGACCAATTAAATTTAAATCTGAAGGTTTCAACAACGTAAGACCAATCCTGTTGTAAGAAATTGATATGTCATCAAGGGGAAAGCCAACTGTCATCTGCCAAGAAAGCAGCTTTCAACTGTAAAAGAATCACTGGCTCTCACAGAATTCTCTAAGCTTTAGAGTAAGCTCCATCTAAAGCTAAGGTACCTATGGCACAAATAGTTAATGTTCCTGACAAATTTGATAGAGATGATGTTCCCGACAGAAGAATTCATCGGAGAAGACACTGAACATTCTGGAAGATGTAACCTGGCTGCGATTTAGAGTCTAAATTCCAGCTTTTAAAATATAATTTTATGTAAGTGAGACATATTTATTGGAACAGCATATCATTATAATCTTAGATAATAAAATGTGAGGCTGGATGAACACAGCAGGCCAAGCAGCATCTCAGGAGCACAAAAGCTGACGTTTCGGGCCTAGACCCTTCATCAGAGAGGGGGATGGGGAGAGGGAACTGGAATAAATAGGGAGAGAGAGGGAGGCGGACCGAAGATGGAGAGTAAAGAAGATAGGTGGAGAGAGCATAGGTGGGGAGGTAGGGAGGGGATAGGTCAGTCCAGGGAAGACGGACAGGTCAAGGAGGTGGGATGAGGTTAGTAGGTAGCTGGGGGTGCGGCTTGGGGTGGGAGGAAGGGATGGGTGAGAGGAAGAGCCAGTTAGGGAGGCAGAGACAGGTTGGACTGGTTTTGGGATGCAGTGGGTGGGGGGGGGAAGAGATGGGCTGGTTGTGTGGTGCAGTGGCGGGAGGGGACGAACTAGGCTGGTTTAGGGATGCAGTAGGGAAAGGGGAGATTTTGAAACTGGTGAAGTCCACATTGATACCATATGGCTGCAGGGTTCCCAGGCGGAATATGAGTTGCTGTTCCTGCAACCTTCGGGTGGCATCATTGTGGCAGTGCAGGAGGCCCATGATGGACATGTCATCTAGAGAATGGGAGGGGGAGTGGAAATGGTTTGCAACTGGGAAACCCGCAGACAAGGGTGGCGCAGTGGTAGTATGGCGCACTGACCTCTACATCGCCGAGGCCAGACGCCAACTCTCCGATACCGCCTCCTCGATCATGACCCCACACCCGAGCACCAAACCATCATCTCCAACACCATTCATGACCTCATCACCTCAGGGGACCTCCCACCCACAGCCTCCAACCTCATTGTTCCCCAACCCCGCACGGCCCGTTTCTATCTCCTTCCCAAAATCCACAAACCTGCCTGCCCTGGTCGACCCATCGTCTCAGCCTGCTCCTGCCCCATCGAACTCATCTCCACCTATCTGGACTCCATTTTCTCTCCTTTGGTCAAGGAACTCCCCACCTACGTCCGTGACACCACCCACGCCCTCCACCTCCTACAGGACTTCCAATTCCCTGGCCCCCAACACCTCATATTCACCATGGACGTCCAGTCCCTGTACACCTGCATTCCGCATGGAGATGGCCTCAAGGCCCTCCGCTTCTTCCTGTCCCGCAGGCCCGACCAGTCCCCCTCCACCGACACTCTCATCCGCCTAGCTGAACTCGTCCTCACACTCAACAACTTCTCTTTTGACTCCTCCCACTTCCTACAGACTAAGGGGGTGGCCATGGGCACCCGCATGGGCCCCAGCTATGCCTGCCTCTTCGTAGGTTACGTGGAACAGTCCCTCTTCCGCACCTACACAGGCCCCAAACCCCACCTCTTCCTCCGGTACATTGATGACTGTATCGGCGCCGCCTCTTGCTCCCCAGAGGAGCTCGAACAGTTCATCCACTTCACCAACACCTTCCACCCCAACCTTCAGTTCACCTGAGCCATCTCCAGCACATCCCTCACCTTCCTGGACCTCTCAGTCTCCATCTCAGGCAACCAGCTTGTAACTGATGTCCATTTCAAGCCCACCGACTCCCACAGCTACCTAGAATACACCTCCTCCCACCCACCCTCCTGCAAAAATTCCATCCCCAATTCCCAATTCCTCCGCCTCCGCCGCATCTGCTCCCACGATCAGACATTCCACTCCCGCACATCCCAGATGTCCAAGTTCTTTAAGGACCGCAACTTTCCCCCCACAGTGATCGAGAACGCCCTTGACCGCGTCTCCCGTATTTCCCGCAACACATCCCTCACACCCCGCCCCCGCCACAACCGCCCTAAGAGGATCCCCCTCGTTCACTCACACCACCCCACCAACCTCCGACACTTCCGCCATTTACAATCCGACCGCACCACCCAAGACATTTTTCCATCCCCTCCCCTGTCTGCTTTCCGGAGAGCCCACTCTCTCCGTGACTCCCTTGTTCGCTCCACACTGCCTTCCAACCCCACCACACCCAGCACCTTCCCCTGCAACCGCAGGAAATGCTACACTTGTCCCCACACCTCCTCCCTCACCCCTATCCCAGGCCCCAAGATGACATTCCACATTAAGCAGAGGTTCACCTGCACATCTGCCAATGTGGTATACTGCATCCACTGTACCCGGTGTGGCTACCTCTACATTGGGGAAACCAAGCGGAGGCTTGGAGACCGCTTTGCAGAACACCTCCGCTCAGTTCGCAACAAACAACTGCACCTCCCAGTTGCAAACCATTTCCACTCCCCCTCCCATTCTCTTGATGACATGTCCATCATGGGCCTCCTGCACTGCCACAATGATGCCACCCGAAGGTTGCAGGAACAGCAACTCATATTCCGCCTGGGAACCCTGCAGCCATATGGTATCAATGTGGACTTCACCAGTTTCAAAATCTCCCCTTCCCCTACTGCATCCCTAAACCAGCCTAGTTCGTCCCCTCCCCCCACTGCACCACACAACCAGCCCAGCTCTTCTCTCCCCCCCCACCCACTGCATCCCAAAACCAGTCCAACCTGTCTCTGCCTCCCTAACCGGCTCTTCCTCTCACCCATCCCTTCCTCCCACCCCAAGCCGCACCCCCAGCTACCTACTAACCTCATCCCACCTCCTTGACCTGTCCGTCTTCCCTGGACTGACCTATCCCCTCCCTACCTCCCCACCTATACTCCCTCCACCTATCTTCTTTACTCTCCATCTTCGGTCCGCCTCCCCCTCTCTCCCTATTTATTCCAGTTCCCTCTCCCCATCCCCCTCTCTGAAGGGTCTAGGCCCGAAACGTCAGCTTTTGTGCTCCTGAGATGCTGCTTGGCCTGCTGTGTTCATCCAGCCTCACATTTTATTATCTTGGAATTCTCCAGCATCTGCAGTTCCCATTATCTCTATCATTATAATCTTGTTTTATTCAGGAATAGTTTGTTGTTAGGGGTGTGTAGTTTGTTAATGGTTTAGTTAATTTGTTCATTGTTAGAGTTAGATAAATAAATTGTTACTTATTGTTTATGAAGTGAGTGGGTTTATTTTAACTACTCCCTTATAACAGATAAGGTCTCTTTTAACAGATAATAAAATGTGAGGCTGGATGAACACAGCAGGCCCAGCAGCATCTCAGGCCTCTGAGTGTTTTCTGTTTCAGTTATCAGAGTGTATTGTTCTCCACTTTATAACAGGATGACATGCCCAGCCCATCATTGTTGATCAAGCGTGGTCAGTGCCTCACCTGTGGATGTTGGCCTGGTTGAGGACACTGATGTTGGTGTGTCTTTCTTCCTAGTGGATTTTCAGGATCTTGCACAAGCAGTGTTGGTGGTACTACTTCAGTGGGTTGACGTGTCTGTTGTGAACAATTCCTGTCTCCGAGCCATGTAGCAGGGTGTGAATCACCACAGATCTGTAAACTGTGATGATGGTGTCAGATCAGATGTCCTCAAACACCCCTTTCCTCAGATGGCCAAAGGCTGCGCTAGCACACTAGAGCAGTACTGGATCTCTTCAGTAGCTGCGTTAACTGACAAAACACTTGAGCTATTAGAAGATGTTCCACACGTTTCACTAAAAGGCAGGCTTTATTAGGATCTACATGGGTACCTAGGACAACCCCTTTTCATTCTGACAAAGTGAGTGGAATTGAAGAAATTCTCCAATCTCTAAAAACAAATTGAGCGAGGTGGAAGTGGTTGTGGACTTGTTGGGCCCAGTAAATGTAACAGTGGAATTATCAACAGTTATCATCCCAAAAAATGATGCATATAATGTTTGGTTCAAAGACTGCAAGTTTAAAGATTAAGTGAAGCTCCTAGGTTAAGTTTCAGTGAAAGAGTTCAGAAAATTGAGAGGACGTGAGAACAAGTAAATTTTATAGATCGGTGGTCAGCAGCTCGGAGGTCACAGTAGTGAACTGAACAGACATGTTCTGTCAAATGGGACTTTTGTTTTCCCCTTGGAAAGGGAGACCACATCAGATCAGTAAACACAGTATATTAAATTGAATGTATAAATCATGTGCTGTTTTAATTAGAAGATGTGTTTGTGGTGCCAGGCAGGAAGGAGGTGAAAGGAATGGATGCTGCAATTGGTAATGTATGCTATTTGTGGGAAAGGACAATATTGTTGTGCCAGTTGAACTCCAGATTCAACATTGCATCAAATTATGAAGTTGATTTAGTATGTAAGCTGACTGATCATTTTCCTCAAACATTTACTATGGAATGGCTGTTGGATGTTGATGCAGAGGCAGTGTGATGTTAATTTTAAGGTTATTGAGGAAAAAAAATAAATAAAAATAAAACTGCAATTAGTCCTAATTGTGAATCCAATGCTAAATGGCAGAAGGGACAAAGAATTTTCAAAATATGTTTTTATCAAGGCTAAGATCCTTGATTCCCTTTGAATAATCTTTAGATTATTAACAATATAAATAAATTTTAAAAATATGCTTTTTATGTGATGGGGCTAACTGGGAATAGAGTTGAGTCTAAAATCTGATCAGTCATAATCTTCAAGCAAGCTTGAGCGGCCCAAAAGCCTACCCCTAAGTCCAGTTCACACTTACACATTGAGCAACAACTCCTTCACCTCCACTCGGTGCCTCCAGATGAAAAGGACTTCTGTAAGTACCCACTTGGATCCTAGCAAAACCTGCCTTTTAGTGGAATCTGTGAAAATTCTTTGTTAAATTCTCTAGATCGTGTTGCTTTTTGTTATTGTTGTCACATGTACCAAGATACAGTGAAAAGTGTTGTTTCATGTGCTATATAAGCTGGTTGTACCAATACAAAGTGCATCAGGGTAGAAGAGGAGTGCACAATAATGTTACAGCCATGGAGAAGGTGCACAGAGACAGATCAGAATTAATGATTGAGGGGTCTGTTCAAAAGTCTGACAGCAGAGAAAAAAAAGCTGTACTTGAATCTGTTTGTACATGTATTCAAATATTTATATTTTCTGCCTGATGGATGAGGGTGGAAGTGAGTATAACTGGGATTGGAGGGGTCTTTTTTTATATTGGTTGCTTTCCAGAGGCAGTGGGAAGTATAGACGGAGTGACTGGATAGAAAGTTGATTTTTGTGTTGGACTGGGTTCTCTAACTTGTTGCAGTCTTGGGAAGAGCAGATATCCTATCATGCTGTGATATACCCAATAGGACCCTTTCTATGGTGCCTCTAAGAATTGTCAGACCTTTTGTTGTCATGATGAATTTTCTTAGCCACTTGAGGAAGCAGAGGTATTATTGTGCTTTCTTGACCCTAGTATCAATGTGGGTGGGCCAGGACACTTTGGTGATTATCATTCCCAGGAACTTCACACTTTTGACCACCTCCGCCTCAGCACCACTGATGGAGATATGGTTATGCACTCCACTTCCTGAAGTCAGTGACCAGGCCCTTCATTTTCTTGACATTGATGGAGGGGTTGTCTTTACACCATGCTGCTAACTAATCAATCTCTTTCCTGTATTATCTCATTGTTGTTTGAGATCCAACCTGCAACAGTGGTGTCATCAGCAAACTTGTAAATGGAGTTGGGGTGGAATTTGGCTGCACAGTCTTAAGTGTATAAGTAGTATAGCAGGGAGCTGAGTACACAGTTTTGCCAGGCACTCGTGTGGAGGTGGTGTTATCACCTGTTCTTAGAGTTTGCGGTCTTTGGGTCTGCAAGTCGAGAAGCAAGTTATGAAGGACCTAATTAGAATTTGGAAATGAGTTTGTTTGGAATCATGGTGTTGAAGGTGGAACTGTGGTCAATAAGAGGGAGCCTGCTGTAGATGTCTTTATTTTAGACGTATGTTCCAGGGATGAGTGTAGGCCAGGGAGATGGCATCTGCTGTGGACCACAACAGGCAAATTGCACAGGATCAAGGCAGTCTGGCAGTCTGGGAGGCTGGAGTTAATGTAAGCCATGACAAACATTTTGAAGTCCTTAATTATGGAGGCCAGAGTGACCTCATAGTCTCTAGGGATGTGTAGGCTAGGTGGATTAGCCATGGGAAATGCAGGGTTCCAGGGATAGGATAGGGGAATAGATCTGGCTGGGATGCTGTTCGGAGAGTCACTGTGATCCCAGTGGGCTGAATAGCCTGTTTCCACACTGTAGGGATTCTATAATGCTCGAGTATTTGCTTTCATGCTTTATATTCCCCTCCTTCATCGATAGAAAGCCTAGGTCAAAGAGCATTTCAGGAGTAATTACTTGTCTTAAGTCATTAATGAATTTAGCTGCATGCCTTTTTAATTTTAATAATTTTCTGTTGCATAGTTTATTTGCAAATTATTTTCCCAGAACCCAGCTCTATAATTAAATCATTACCCCATAAGAAAATTGAGAGCTGAGGTTACCTGAGTTGTTTAATGTGCACTTCAGATTTGCACTTGTCCGGTGTAGGTGCTTTTTACTCTTGACACAACGCTCATGATTTGAAAGTTTCAAAATCTTGCTGCTTTGAGTTTACTGATATCCAACTATTTGACATAATATGTAATTGCCACCAAAATTTATTTGCTCAGATAAATTTGTATATTTGAGAACTGTTAAATTTTGATCAGTGATATCGAGCTTCTGGGGACAACAGTATTAATGGATGAGTGAATGCCATGTAACAAATAATACATTTACTTGTCAAGTACCCAATTTTTGTGAAATCAAGTGAGTTGGTGTTGCTTTCTTTTAATTGTCAAATGTAATTTTTTGAATGGTGTAAACTGTATAAAGTTAAAGTAGCTTGCTTGTAACATTAATTTGACAAGTTGGTGTCTAAATGGTAACAATGACTTTGAGACTTTAACCTGCACTTTTCCTTGTCATGCAACTGAGAAATAAATATTTATTTTAGTGAGGTGGCTTCTATGTAGTTCAGACAGCCACAATTTGTAAAATCAAACATCAAAACTGTTTTGCTCTGAGTGCGAACTTTGATCTCGTTAAAAGTGACAGTGAAGGACAGGGAAAGCTGCCCATTAAATCACGATCAGGAGAAGGACAGTTTGGATATTTTTTATTCAATCAAGGAATGATATTCCATCTAGTTTGAGATTGATACTGGCTTATCTTCAAGAATCTGGTCCACATTCTACTGTAAGCATGCTTCTAGTTTTTTGAATAATTTTCTTTTGCTTGTTTACCAATGTATTCTACTTCAGTTTCCAGGCTGGTAGATTCCAGATCTGTCTGGAGTTTTTATTGGGTGTCAGCTTGAGGGCTGTACACATTTATCAGTTAATCTTCTGTAATTGAACAAGTCTCAGTTTTAAAATTATGCCAGATCTGGGGGAAAAAAAATCCTGATCTCAACACTTTTAGTTCTCTGACAGTCATTTTGTATCTGAATGCATAGTTGAGAGCACAACCCTGGAAGATTATAATTTTATTTTCCTGCTTCTACCCCACTCTAAATGTTAATTGTTTGTTTGGGCATGCAAGGAATTGGCAAAACTAATCATTCCAAAAATTCAAAATTCCTCCTCTTTTGTGAATGTTATGCCAGTAAGGGTATTATTGATGGTCTTGAAGGTTTCCTCTAATTTGTTTTGTTTAGTGATGACAAAGGTGTCATCCACATAGCGGACCCAAAGTTTGGGTTGGATGATTGGCAGAGCTGTTTGTTCGAGTCTCTGCGTTACTGCCTCTGCTAAGAACCCTGATATCGGAGATCCCATGGGTGTACCGTTGGTTTGTCTGTAGGTTTTGTTATTGAAAGTGAAGTGGGTGGTGAGGCATAGGTCCACTAGCTTGATGTTGTCCTTGCTGATGAGGTTGGTGGTGTCTGGTGTATGTGTCTTTGGTTCTTCTAATAGTGCAGTGTTTCTTTGGCCAGGTTGATGTTGATGACATAACAGCCCTGTTCACATCCATCACACACCTTTGTCATCACTAAACAATACAAATTAGAGGAAACCTTCAAGACCATCAATAATACCCTTACTGGCATAACATTCACAAAAGAGGAGGAAAACAACAACAAACTGCCATTCCTAGATGTCACAGTAGAGCGAACAGCCAATGGGGAACTTCAAACCAGCGTCTACAGGAAAACAACACATACGGACCAAATACTGAACTACAGGAGCAACCATCCCAACACCCACAGACGAAGCTGCATTAGAACATTATTCCAATGAGCCACCACACACTGCAGCACAGAGGAACTACAAAGAGCAGAAGAAAATCACCTACACAGCGTATTCAAAAAAGAACGGGTACCCTATGAACACAGTCCGCCGATTCCTCAGCAATAAACCCAAACAAACAGACAAAACGGGCCCAGAAATCATAACCACCCTCCCCTATATCAAAGGCATTTCCGAAATGACTGCCAGACTACTCGGACCTCTTGGCATCAGGGTAGCCCACCAACACACTAAAACAGCAGCTAATGAAATTAAAAGACCCTATATAGACGACAAGCAAAACGAACGTCATCTACAAAATACCTTGCAAGAACTGTGACAAACAGTACATTGGACAAACAGGCAGAAAGCTAGCCACCAGGATACATGAACATCAACTAGCCACAAAACGACATGACCCACTATCACTCGTATCCTCACATACAGATGAGGAGAGACACCACTTTGATTGGGACAACACATCCATCCTAGGACAAGCCAAACAGAGACACGCAGGAGAATTCCTAGAAGCAAGGCTTTCCAACCGGAACTCCATCAACAAACACATTGATTTGGAGCCATTCTACCGTCCCCTGAGAAAAATCAGGAAATGACATCACCAATGCAGGAAATGACATCACCAACCCTAGGAAACCTAACCAGATAAATAGAAAGCAGGACATAACACCAGCGCTTCGTTGGAGGCTCACTGATGTTACCTAGAATGGTGACGAAACATCTGAAAACTAACCTCCCAGCTCAGCGAGCAATCTCACATCCAGCTATTACAGTTAATTGCTTTTGAAATGTTCTTGCTCTTATTATATAAGGAAATACAGCAGCCAGTTTGCACACAGTTTTAAAAATAAAAGCAACTAATTTAATGAATCATCAGTTAGCCTATTCCCTGTTGGTTGAGGGATGAGCATGGAATAAGAGAGAGAGAGCTCCATTCTCTGAGGTTTTTTCACATTGAAATGACTAGGAAGATTCGGTGAAGGCCTGTATCTCATTCCATCTGACACTGTGCTGAAAAACATGTCGTTTGAAACTGTTAATTTTTGGCGGTTAAGTACTAAATACATATGGCATACTAAAATTCACTCCCTAACTTGTGAAACATGCATCTCTGCACACATCCAATTCCAAAGGAATCATAAATAAAACTGTTCTGATGATGGGAGAGATTAAGTAACAGTTCTGTGATTTTTAAATTTTTAAAAAATCTTGTATGAGATTATTGGTGTGTAAGAAATTGTTTTTGCCTAGACTATAATGAGAGAGGAAAGAAATTGAAATAATTCCACTGTCTGTGTGAGATGTGTCTATAAATTAATAAATTCAGCGCACTATTTCTTACAGAGAGGAAAATTTTTTTTTGGTTGTTAGTCTGTCTGCATGTGAACTGGTAAATTTCTAAATGCGGTCAGTGTGCATCTAATTAACCTTCGCTAAAATATAAACTATCCACAGTTATAATTGTCAGGATTTAATTGATTCAGGAAAGTGGGTATAATTTATTATCACTAAGGGTTGGTTTGTTGAATTTGGTACTTCTTTGTGGGTCATGGTACACTTCTACTGTGGTGCCTTAATTATGCTGTAAATCTATTTTCCCACTAATTTACACATATCTTAAGTTATTACCTTGTCTGATGCTGCTCGGAGTTTTTAAAAACTTTTATTTATCTACAAATGAGACACAGTACTTTTTTTTAAAAAAAAGCAAAAAATGTACTTCCAAAACTTCAATCTAGCAAAATTCCAGCAAGATAATCAAGTCAATAATAAATACAATTCGCAAGTAGATTTAAATTGTCTGCTGTTTGAGGGGTTGCTTTGCTAAGGTTAGGTGCTGTTGTTGGCTAGCATTAGAGGTTCATCTGTTGAATTGAATGGACAGGTGAAGTTGCAAGTATGAAGTGGGAGATGCTTCCAGCCTGATCTGTACAGTTGCAATGTTAATGTTCTACTTCATAATCCTCTCCGCTTTCTGAGAAAGGGTTCATTATTCAGGTCTTTGAATTCTGACTAATGTTTTGAATAAAGAATTTAGTAAGATATTTTGGAAATGGCAAGAATAAATATTACAGAACAAAATTTTATGAAAAGGAAATCCACCATAATTTGGAATGTTCTAGAACATAGAACATAAAATAGTACAGCACAATACAGGCCCTTCAGCCCATGATCTTGTGCTGAACTTTTACCTGAAACCTAAGGTCTATCTCACCTCCGTCACTACCTTATACTATTATCCATACGCCTATCTATTAGCTGCTTAAATGCCCCTAATGAGGCCGACTCCACTACCCTCTCCGGCAATGCGTTCCATGCCCCGACTACACTCGAGTAAAGAACCTAACTCTGACATCTCCCCAATATCTACCTCCTTGCACTTTAAAACTATGTTCCCTCGTAAAAGCTGCCTCCACCCTAGGAAAAAGTCTTTGGCTGCCTACTCTATCTATACCTCTGATCATTTTGTACACCTCTATCAAGTCACCTCTCAACCTTTGTCATTCTAAGGAGAAAAGCCCTAGCTTTCTCAACCTTTCCGCATAAGTCCTTCCCTCCATTCCAGGCAACATTCTGGTAAATCTCCTCTGCACCTTTTTTCTAATGCTTCCACATCTTTCCTGTAATGAAGTGACCAGAACTGTACACAATACTCCAGATATAGCCAAACCAGGCTTTTGTATAGCTGGAGCATAACTTGAACTCAATCCCTCTATTAATGAAAGCTAACACACCATACGCCACCTTAACAATTCTATCCACCTGGGTGGCAGCTCTCAGGGAACAGTGAACATGAACCCCAAGATCCCTGTGCTCCTGTTCTGTTGTCGTAATGTTGCAAAGTATGTTATTTAAGAACTTGTGGGTGAGACATTGGTTTTAGTTATCCACTTTTGTGAAAATCAGATCTTTTTGGCTCAGTCATTTTGGACATTGAATTGAAAACCGCATTTACAAGAAAACATGTCATTTCAGCTAAATGGCCAAGCTACCTGAGTAGATGATGTTGAGGTATTTTCTGTCACTGAGATTTCTGACCATTGGAGTGTGTGTGTGTGTGTGTGTGTGTGTGTGTGTGTATGTAGGGTGCCAGAAGTAGATTCATGCAGGGGGAAGTGATCCACAACAGGTGCTGTATATAACTGTCACCAAGTAGTTCAGCTGTGAGAGAAGTCTTGGGATTTTGTTTTCTGGTGTTTGTGATGAGACTGTTTGTTTGTTCGTTCTTTATTAATGTCATGTTCGTCGTTTTCTTTCGGGGAAATGTCCATTGGTAACATTTTGTAAATATATCAAATGATTGATCTCCGTGGTAAATGAAAAGAATAAAACTTGGAGCTTACCAAAGCCATGTTTCACTCAGGAATTGGACTCGTCTGGTATTGCTATCAGTTGAGAGCATAAACTCATTGTTCCTTTTACAGAACTTCAGAGTTATTATGGTTCAAAAGGAGACCACTTGTTCTATCATGTCTATGCAAATTTTTACCAAGAGTTTCCTGTGCTGTAATATTCAAATTCTCTCTCGAACCTGATCAATGCCAAATTGGCAATTTTATTTTGTATTGTACACTGACGTAAGTAGTTTGATAAATTGGTTAACAGCTAAAGTATAGGACTCTGCCGAACATATGGATGGTTTGTATTTTAAGCTGCAGATTGACTACAGTTCTCCTGGATAGAATGCATCTGTGTTGATTATGAGGGGTAATAGATTTGTTATGGATGTGAGTAAATCTGGAACTTAAATTTGACATTCACTTCTTCTGTATTCTCATAAGCTATCAATGTTAACAGTGCTTATAATATTACTGTACATCAGCATAGAGGAGTATAAGTAAGAGAGACATTTGCCAGTTTGTGTTTTATCAGCATTGAATATTGTGTTTTATAAGTTTGACATATGATGACTTTAATACTTTGTCATAACATCTCAGCACAAAATAATGTAAGGCACATGATAAATGGCCTCTGTCTAATTATGATCATCCCAGATAAACTTTGGCCCCTTTATTAAACTTGACATCTAGATGTAGTATTCAGCAACTTGCTGACCTATACTTTCCCATTGAAGATATTTGCATCTTTTAAGCTGATGCTCTTACTTTTTAAAAATATAAGGTTGTGTAAATCTTGCAAGCAATTTGTGTCACCTCTCTGACATATCACTTTATTGAATTTTGTTTCATTTCTCATCGATTCTGGCTAGCCTAACATTCCATTACACTATTATTTTTTGATGAAGAAACCTGTCATTCCATGGCAAGGATAATCCCAGATGCGTAGCTTGTCAATCAGTTTAATAATACAGCATTATAAACTTATGCTGTTTTATGCCAGTATTTAGGAACTTGTCTAAACTGTCAGTTTACTTCGTGGTCTTGAGCTCCAACTGCGCTCTATTTCTGCAAGAAACTATTAGACCCTAACCTTTAGGGGGACACAGTGGAGGCATTGTAAGCTATATAGCTGGATTGTAATGAAATTGATTCACATGCTGAATCTGTCCTGTTATTTTGGGGATGGATTTGGAGACCATCTGCAGCCACCGTGTGAGTTGATACTGTACTTTTTGTGAAACACCTACGTAAGTTGAGAAACTGTCTTGAATGGTTAGCTTATTTATTAAAAAAGTGTTTTCAGCTCAGTTTCTGAAGATTACCAGTGTGTATGTTTACTAGCGTTATGATAATATAAGTGAAACATACATTTTGTAATGTATGAAATTACAAATTGACAGCTATTGCACTTAACAGATACCACATTCAAAAATTTAAAAAGCTGGTTGCAGCAAAAAGTGACAGTGAAACCTACCTTAAAGCTCATTTAAATATAGAGAGTGCTTGTTGATTGTGACCTTGTAATCCACTTATCAAAGCCTTGCTTTTAACATGAGTGTGTTATTGTGTTGGCACCAAGTGACACGTGGAAAAGAAAAGGCAGTCTTTTAGTGTTGGGTGCTTGAAATTTGAGCGCGCATTCACACTTCAAATTCTCCAACTTGCTATACCAAAACAATTGAATTCTGACCTCAAGCCCTGTGTATATGCTTAACATCAGTTAGACTTAAAGCCCATAAGACGGAGCTCTGTGTCAGAAGTAGGTTCGTGCAGTTTGTATTTTGAGATGGCGTAGTGCTTTTGTTTTTATTGAAATAACTTAACTACCAACATGTGACCAATATCTAGGCAGATTTGGTTTTAATTTTTAAAAAAATTCAGTGACCTGGATGTGCTTACCACGAACAGAGTACCTGAATTAGATACTCTATTTCCTTACTATAATATCACTTTGCTGAACACGAGCAGGTTTGGAGAATTAAAGTCTACAATATTGAGTGAATTTTGCTGGTTAAAATTCATCAGCTGTTCAGGCTCTTGATTTTTAGTGGGATTGTGTTTGTTTCAAAGTGCCTGAGGAGGAAGCTGCTCCTAAAAAGATAAGTAAGAATCCTTGAATAAAATACTAGAAAAGAGTGAAAGTAGAGAAAGTTTAAGTTATTCCATGCAGAAGATACAGGCTCACAACAACCATGGCATCTCCTCTAAGAAGAGATACATCATGAGGACAACTTTGTGCAAGATAGTTTGTAGCTGATTGCGTTTAGTACTTCGTATCTTGACCAAGATACGAAGTGTTGCTATGACCAAGTGAGCTATCTCCCCAAAAGGTTTCTCAGTGGATTTGGAAAACAAAGTTTCAAAAAGCCTTGGACATAAAGTTGACACCCTGCCTTTTTGGGAGGACCTAAATGATCCCATAACTATATTCAAAGCAGAACTGTGAAGCGTTGCAAACAAAATGTGTCCTTCAAACATAAAACCATTATCAGATCATCATCGCTTTGCTGTTCACGTAATCCTACAGTGTCTCAAATGACTCCTATTTTCTTCATGTCATCAGTGACTACTGCGATATAAGTTGTATAATAACTGCATTTTTAAAACCTTAAATTATTTTTACCATTTTTGGTTTGGAGCTGTTAACAGAGCTGAAAGTGACACTAAGTAAACAGCTTTTTTTAAAAAAAGAGAATAAATGAACAGATATTTAGGCCTGGAAGCTAATTACAGGAAGCTGTTTGTATGCATGTTTTCAGGAGACTAAGCAAACTTCACTCCCATATGCCTGAGAGATTATGGATCATGGAGTCTGTTTAAGTAAACCGGTCAGTTGCATTTCTCAGTGGATTTGGAAAACACAGTTTCTCTGAAGCGTCTAGGCCCAACACATCAGCTTTTGTGCTCCTGAGATGCTGCTTGGCCTGCTGTGTTCATCCAGCTTCATTGAAAAATTAATTGCTTAATTGAAAAAGAGTGTAGCAGAGAAGTACTAGTAAGCATTTAATACGTAAGTTGTAAAAGTTAACTAAATAAGTAGTAATGGCTGGACAGGTGATGTGCTGTAGCTATATGATGTGGGAGCTGGCTGATCCCATTGTGAACGGCAGCGACCACATCTGCAGCAAGTGTTGGTTGCTGGAAGAACTCCAGATCAGAGTAAATGATCTGGAATCTGAGCTTCAAACTCTGCGGCACATCCGGGAGGGGGAGAGTTACCTGGACACTTTGTTTCAGGAGGCAGTCACACCCGGTAGATTAAATAACTCAAATTCAGAAGGTGTTCAGGGACAAGGTGTGACTGTAAGTGAGGCAGGTGGGGGGATTGAGAGTTCAGGAGTGCAGGAGCTTCAGCCCTTGACCTTGACCAACAGGTATGAGATTTTTGCTCCCTGTACGGATGAGGAAAAGGACAGTGGACAGGATGAGCCAGCTGGCCATGGCACTGTGGCGCAGAAGGTCATTCGAGAGGGGGGAGCAAAAAGACAGGTAGTTGTTATAGGGGATTCTATAATTAGAGGGACAGATGGTATCCTATGCCAGCCGGATCGGGAGTCCCGCATGGTGTGTTGCCTGCCCGGTGCCAAGGTGCGGGACATCTCTGACCGGATTGAAAGGATATTGGAGCGGGAGGGGGAGGATCCAGTTGTTGTTGTCCATGTTGGGACTAACAACATAGGCAAAGGTAGGGTAGAGGACCTGTTCAGGGATTATCAAGCACTAGGAAAGAAATTGAAGTACAGGTCCTCAAGGGTCATAATCTCCGGATTACTGCCCGAGCCACATGCTAATTGGTACAGGGAAAAGAAAGTTAGGGAAGTAAACACTTGGCTAAGGGATTGGTGTGGGAAAGAGGGATTCCATTTCATGGGGCATTGGCATCAGTTTTGGAACCGGGGGTGGGATCTCTACCATTGGGACGGTCTCCACCTGAACCGATCTGGAACCAGTGTTCTAGCGAAAAGATAAATAGGGTGGTCAGTAGGACTTTAAACTAGTGAGTCGAGGGGAAGGGAAAGTGAAAGAGACAGGGAATATGGAGTTAAATGGAAGGATAAGCAACAGGATAGCATGTGTACAGGTGGCAGACTAGGAATACAGCAAAAAGGAAGGATAGCTTAAGACATCTTGGGATTTCCAACCTCTCTAATAATGATAAGAAAGCTAGCATTAAGACACTTTATCTAAATGCTCATAGCATTCGCAACAAAGTAGATGAATTAACAGCACAAATCATCCTGAATGATTATGATGTGGTCGGCATCACAGAGACGTGGTTGCAGGGAGTTCAGGACTGGCAGTTAAACATCCAAGGATTCACAACATATCGAAAAGACAGGCAGGTGGGCAGAGGGGATGGGGTTGCCTTGTTAGTTAAGAATGGAATTAAATCTACGGCACTAAATGACATAGGGTCAGAAGATGTGGAGTCTGTGTAGGTGGAATTGAGGAACCACAAAGGCAAAAAAACTATAATGGGAGTTATGTACAGACCTCCTAACAGTGATCAGGACCAGGGGTGCAAGATACACCATGAAATAAATAGGGCATGTCAGAAAGACAAGGTCACAGTGATCATGGGGGACTTCAATATGAAGGTGGATTGGGTGAATAATGTTACCGGTGGATCCAAAGAAAGAGAATTCATGGAATGTTTGCAGGATGGTTTTTTGGAACAGCTTGTGATGGAGCCCACAAGGGAGCAGGCTATTCTAGGCTTAGTGCTATGTAATGAGCCAGACTTTATAAAAGACCTTAAAGTAAGGGAACACTTAGGCAGCGATCATAATATGGTAGAGTTCAGTCTGCAGTTTGAAAGAGAGAAGGCAAAATCAGATGTAATGGTGTTACGGTTAAATAAAGGTAATTACAGGGGCATGAGAGAGGAATTGACGAAAATCGACTGGAAGCAGAGCCTAGCGGGGAAGACAGTAGACCAGCAATGGCAGGAGTTTCTGGGTATAATTGAGGACACAGTACAGAGGTTCATCCCAAAGAAAAGAAAGATTATCCGGGGTGGGATTAGACGGCCATGGCTGCCAAAGGAAGTCAGGAAATGTATCAAAGAAAAAGAGCCTATAAAGTGGCCAAGAGCACTGGGAAATCAAAAGATTGGGAAGGCTACAAAAACAAACAGAGGATATCAAAGAGAGAAATAAGGAAGGAGAGGATCAAATACGAAGGTAGGCTAGCTAGTAATATTAGAAATGATAGTAAAAGCTTCTTTCAATACATAAGAAACAAACGAGAGGCAAAAGTAGATGCTGGAAGGCTAGTGATGGGAGATAAGGAAATAGCTGAAGAACTTAAGTACTTTGCGTCAGTCTTCACAGTGGAAGACATGAGTAGTATGCCAACAATTAGGGAGAGCCAGGGGGCAGAGTTGAGTGCGGTAGGCATTACAAAACAGAAAGTGCTAGAAAAGCTAAAGGGTTTAAAAATTGATAAATCTTCTGGCCCCAATGGGTTACATCCTAGAGTTCTGAGGGAGGTGGCTGAGGAAATAGCGGAGGCTTTGGTTGTGATCTTTCAAAAGTCACTGGAGTCAGGGAAAGTCCCAGATGATTGGAAAATTGCTGTCGTAACTCCCTTGTTTAAGAAAGGATCAAGGCAAAAGATGGAAAATTTTAGGCCGATTAGCCTAACCTTGGTAGTTGGTAAAATTCTAGAATCCATTGTCAAGGAAGAGATTTCTAAATTCCTGGAAGTGCAGGGTCAGATTAAAACAAGTCAGCATGGTTTTAGTAAGGGGAGGTCGTGCCTGACAAAGTTGTTAGAATTCTTTGAAGAGGTAACAAGTATGTTAGACCAGGGAAACCCAGTAGATGTTATCTATCTAGACCTCCAAAAAGCCTTTGATACGGTGCCTCACGGGAGGCTGCTGAGTAACGTGAGGGCCCATGGTGTTCGAGGTGAGCTACTGGCTTGGATTGAGGATTGGCTGTCTGACAGAAGACAGAGAATTGGGATAAAAGGCTCTTTCTCAGAATGGCAACTGGTGACGAGTGGTGTCCTGCAGGGTTCAGTGTTTGGGCCGCAGCTGTTCACCTTATATATTAATGATCTGGATGAAGGGACTGGGGGCATTCTGGCGAACTTTGCCGATAATACGAAGATAGGTGGGCAGGCAGGTAGTACTGAGGAGGTGGGGAAGCTGCAGAAAGATTTCGACAGTTAAGGAGAGTGATCCAGGAAATGGCTGATGAAATTCAATGTGAGTAAATGTGAGGTTTTGCACTTTGGAAAAAAGAATACAGGCATGGACTGTTTTCTAAACGGTGAGAAAATTCGCACATCATAAGTGCAAAGGGATCTGGGAGTGTTGGTCCAGGATTCTCAAAAGGTTAACTTGCAGGTAGAATCCATAATTAAGAAAGCGAATGTAATGTTGTCGTTTATCCCAAGAGGGTTGGAATATAAAATCAGCAATGTGCTTCTGAGGCTTATAAGGCTCTAGTTAGGCCCCATTTAGAATACTGTGTCCAATTTTGGGCCCCACACCTCAGGAAGGACATATTAGCCCTGGAGCTTGTCCAGCAGAGATTCACACGGATGATCCCTGGAATGGTAGGTTTAACGTATGATGAACGGCAAAGATCCTGGGAGTGCACTCATCAGCGTTTAGAAGGTTGAAGGGAGATCTAATAGAAACTTACAAGATAATGTATGGTTTAGAAGGGGTGGACGCTAGGAAGTTGTTTCCGTTAGGTGGGGAGACTAGGACCCGTGGGCACAGCGTTAAAATTGGAGGGGGTAAATTTAAAACTGAAATGAGCTGACATTTCTTCAGCCAGAGAGTGATGGGATTGTCGAATTCATTGCTGCAGAGTGCAGTGGAGGCCAGGACGTTGGATGCCTTCAAGGCAGAGATTGACAAATCCTTAATCTCAAAAGGAATCAAGGGCTATGGGGAGAGTGCAGGGAAGTGGCGTTGAAATGCCCATCAGCCATGATTTAAATGGCGGAGTGGACTTGATGGGCCGAATGGCCTTACTTCCGCTCCTATGCCTTATGGTCTTCATACTTTGTTATTTTCAGTTGCATTTCATTCATTGTTTTCCTTTGATTCATCCCTTAACTGTTTCTGTTGTCTGTCTTTGTGTGCGGACAGGACGTGATTGGGTTTAAATCATAGATATGAGTTAGATTATCTTGTTACTTAATCTTGCTTTCCTGAAGCCATTGAATTATTAATAATTTGTTGAATCTTTTATTTAGGGCATAAACCTGATTTTTCGTTTGTGTCTGGTACTGCTTATTCAAAAAGTCTGGTTAGGGCCATTGAATGTTTTAATTTTACTGTGATACAAATACAGGGAGAGAGGGAGGCTGATTTGATGTGGCTGTCTGACTTTGTGTTGTAGCAAATTTATATTTTTGGAATTTGGATTTTATTTTAAACAAGAAGCAGATTGAAATCCATCAGTTTTTGGAATTTTCTTTTAAGTAGGTCAGAAGGTCATTTGGACAGTGATCTTAGTGCATCAGTTCCAAGAAGACCGTGATTGCAGTTAAGAGCCTGGAGACCCCCGTGCTGCGAATGGATGAAATTTCTGGTCGTGTCAGTGGACAGGGAAACAGCCAACACTTCAAGCCTGTGACATTTCTTCAATTCTTTAAATAAAATATGAAATCAAAGCAAGCAGTTTCATGATCTATCTTTGCAATATGTTGAATGAATAAAATTAGCTGGTAGATATTTTGCTTCTGTGCAGGCAATTTACAACAGCCAACATTGTTTAATGAGCCTTGAAATTTTGCCAAATATCGGCTTTTGGAAATAAATACTCTAGGTTCTCAATTGTGGATTAATCATTTTAAAATGGTGCACAGACTGGAAATCATCCAGAACTTACTAGCATCCCCCTTCAGTTAAATGATACTTGAATAAATAGTAAGAAAAAAACTTTGTATATTTTCCATTTTTCAATCCTTTTCTGGATTGTGCTCAGTTTTTGCAGCAACGTAACTTATCATTGATCTTTGTTTTTCTTTTTCTACCTTAGAAGGGAAATGAATGCCCTATCCTTGGTCTTTTTGATGCACTGTTTAATCTGCTTTGAAGCATCAAAACCGTTTTGTCTGTTAGGACTGAACATTAAAATGGGATAGAAGAGTTGTCAGCCAAAAACATCCTCTTTATTCTGCTGAAGTGGGTGTAAATATTTTGGCATTTTGGCTGACAGAAATTCAGATCAAAATTGTTCCAAAGTATCCTAATCTTTGTATATCGACATTCCTGTCTCAGATACATTTGATTGTTAATTGTATTTCTCATTGCTAATGAATTTGTTTGTTGGGTCTGGAGTATATTTGGATCAGGATTTCTGTAAACTGGGGATTTGCAAATCTTTGTACCACAGCCCACTTAATTATTCTGTAATTCTTTCTGAACAAAAACAGAAAATGGATCATAAAATTTTTGAAAAGAAGTTAAGATGTTGTAATATCTCCAAATTAAACTTGACAGTAGATTAACTATGGTTTCCAGTGCTGATCAGTTTAAAAACGCCTGAATAATTTAACTATCCTCTCATAAGGATTTAATGTTTAAAATGCTGGAGTTCGTAATGTATGCCTAAGTGAGTTTGAGCATCTGATGAGCCCAATGTATGCTTAGAATCAAGTATATGTTCATATGTAGCTGAAAGAACCTGAGAATATTATTTAAAAAAAAACTGTAGCAAAGATTTGTTGAATGTGTGCTCTACCTAAGCTCTTGTTCATTTAAATATGTATTCCCTGTTGATTTGGCCATCTATCTTCTCAGTGATTCCCTTATTCTGTTTTCCTTTCTTGAAATGTATTATCTCAACCCCTTCTTAAGGTGGCTCATCAAATTATGACAATACCAGCTTAAGTCTTCTCATTTTCCTTGGCAGATCTGTCAACCAAAATGCATGGTATAGATTAAATTTGAAATATTCTTGGTAATCCGTGTCATCTTTTCTACTTATTAAATTTTTATTCCATACTCCAGGTTTGTGCAGCTTAGTCAAATGGTTCTGGCAAAGCAGTATGCATAGTGTAGAGCTCCAAAGTTGCAGCTACCATATTTGCCTTGTGTAAACCCTCAAAATCTTGCATGATTATGACAGTTTACTTTGAGATTGTGAAAGGTGTTCTGCTCCTTACAACACTCTCCTGTCACCAAAAGTTGATATCTATTCTTCAGTTTGTGCAGGGGTTGAGTAGACTAGTATTGGGTATTTTGTTATTTTATCTGCCTTCTCTGCATTATTGCATTTTTTTTACAGGGGCTGCAGTTGTTTGATATTAGATATTAAATTACCAGTGTTAGTTGTGGCTAATGCATTTCATTGTTGATACGTTACTTTTATGAGATGTGTTCAGAAGAAAATAAAACAATATATCTTCTGTCACAAACAAAATCAGAAATTGCTGGAAAAACTCAATAGGTCGGGCACCATCTGTGGGGAGAAAGCAGTGTTATAATTTTGGGCCCAGTGGTCGTCCTTCAGAACTGATTGTAGCTAGGAAAAGGTTGGTATACATGCTGAAGATGGCATGGGGGAGTGGGGAGGAGTGAACAGTAATTGGATGTTGAGCCCAGAGAAAGACGAAGAGTACAACAATTGGCCAGACAAAGAAATGGGTAAAGGTCAGCCTGAGAGAATCAAGAGCTCCTTGACAATGGATTTGTTGTGGTAGCAGCCAGTGTGATGAAAGCAGCTTGTGTGGAGGTTGGGTAAGGATATGGGAGAAAGTGCTCAGCCTCTAAAATGATTGAACTCTATCAAAGTTCTGAAGGCTGCAAAATGCCCATGTGGATAATGAGATGCTGTTCTTGCAGTTTGCATTGAGCTTCACTGGATCACCAGAGACAGATGTTGTCCAAGGAATACGGTGGTATGTTGAAGCGGTGGGCAACAAAGCTTGAGTCATTTTTGTGGACAGAAGTAGTTATTCTGCAAAACGGTTGCCCGGCCAGTGTTTTGTGTCCCCAGTGCAGAGCAGACCACATTGTGAACAGCAAATACAGTGGACGAGATGAACTGAAGTACAGATAAATTGCTGCTTCACCTTGATGTGTCTAGGGCTTTGGATAGTGAAGAGAGAAGAATTTAAGTTTTGGCAGAGATCTATAGCTTGGGTTGTGGGTGAGCTTGTTGACTTGCTGGGTGAGCTGCCTTGTTCTCATTCAGATGTGTCATCACCATGACATCATCAGTCGACCTTCCAATGAAGTGATTTTATTCTACTCCGCTTGGAATTTATATTGTCTGGTCCATTATGGTAATTAGTGTCATTTCCAGTTTTGATCTGTTTGAGTTTGTATTTGGGGTCCAATTCTGCATGTTTGATTGCATTATGAGCAGAGAAACATGCCTCTAGGAATTCCTGTGTGTGCCTATGTTTGGCTTGGGCTACTACAGTTACCTGCACCCAGTTAAACAATTAAACTGAGGGAGGAAGTAAACGGGCAGATGTTGCACCTTCTGCAATTGTAATGGAAAGTGCCATGGGGGTGAGGGGAGGTCTTGGGAGTAGACCAAGGTGTCCCTGAGGAAATAGTCCCTGCAGAAGGCTGACAAGGGAGAAAAGGGGAATATGTGTCTGCTGGAGGTGGCAGAAATGGCAGGTAATGATTGTTTAGATGTGAATGCCAGTGGGCTATTAAATGAAGACTGGGTGTCCCTGTTGTTTTGGGAGGGAAGAGAAAGGGTGAGGGCCAGAGTCCGAGAGATGGATCGGACATGGCTGAGGTCCCAGACAACCACGTGGTGAGGAATCCTAGGGTGGGGAAGAAGGTGGACTTTTCTGTAACACCCCTTATGGAAACTGGCATCATCTTTTTTTTCTCCTGAAGAAGGGTCTAGGCCTGAAACGTCAGCTTTCCTGATCCTCTGATGCTACTTGACCTGCTCTGTTCATCCAGCTCTACACCTTGTTATATCTAATATCAAATTGTGGTGCTTAGTCTCTTATTGAAGATGGTCATTGCCCAGAATTTGTGGTGCAAATGTTACTTGTCATTTGTTAGCCCAAGCTTGGATATCGTCCAGATCTTGTTGCATTTGAACATCGACTGCTTCAGTACCTGAGGAGTCACAAATGGTGCTGAACATTGCAATCATCAGTGAACATTGCCACTTCTGACCTTATGGTGGAGGGAAGGCCATTGATGAAGCAGCTGAAGATGGTTAGGTACTATGCTGAGGAAGTCCCACAGACCTGCAGCTAACTGAACTCCAAGAAACACGGCAACAAAGCGTGAAGCTGGATGAACACAGCAGGCCAAGCAGCATCTCGAGCACAAAAGCTGACGTTTCGGGCCTAGACCCTTCATCAGAGCTCACACTTTGTTGTCTTGGATTCTCCAGCATCTGCAGTTCCCATTATCTCCAAGAAACACAACCACCTTTCAATGCCAAGTATGATTCCAAACGGTGCAGAGTTTCCCCCCCGATTCCCATTGATTACAGTTTTGCTTGGGATTGTTGATGGCAAATTTGATCGAATGCTGCCTTGATTTCAAGGACTGTCACTCTCACTTCACCTCTGGAATTTCAGTTCTTTTGTCCATGGTTGAACCAAGGCTGTGACAAGGTCAGGAACTGAGTGGCCCTGGCAGAGCCCCAAACTAAGAGTGGCTGAGTTGTTGCTGCTTGATTGCACTGTTGATGTCACCTTCCATCACTTTACTGATTCAGCGTAGACTGATGAGGTGATAATTGTTAGGTTGCATTTGTCCTGAGCAATTTTCCACTTTCTCTAATAGATGTCGGTATTGTAACCGTACTGGAAAAGCTTTGCGAGGGGAGTAGTAAGTTCTGGAGCTCGAGACTTCAGGACTATTTTTGGAATGTTGCCAGGGTTCATAGCCTTTGCAGTATTCAGTGCCTCCAGCTGTTTCTTGATGTCACCTGGATTGAATAATTGTCTGAAGATTCGTATCTGTAATGCTGGGGACCACTGGAAGAGGGCAAGATAGGTCATCCACTTGGCACTTCTGGTGGAAGATTGCAAATTCTTCAGCCATATCTTTTGGACTGATGTGTTGGGCTCTTCTATCCTTGAAGTTGGGGATATCTGTGGAGGCTCCTCCTACCCTCTAGTGAATTGCTTAATTGTCCATCACCATTCATGACTGAATGTGGCAGCACTTCAGAGCTTAGATTTGATCTGTTGCTTGTGGAGTTATTTAGTTCTGTCTGTCACTTGCTGCTCATTCTGTTGGGCAGGCAAGTAGTCCTGTTTGGTAACTTCAGGTTGCCACCTAGTGTTTAGGTGTCCCTGGTCCTGCTCTGGTTTGCCTTCCTGCACTTTTCATTGAACTGAAGTTGATTCCCTGCCTTATTGTAGTTGTTGAGGCTGAGGTTTCAGATTGTGCTGGACTAAATTCTGCTGTTGACAGCTCATTATGCCTCATGTATGCCCAGTCTTATATTGATAGATCCATTCAGAGCCTATCCCGTTTAGTGCCATACAACATGATGAGGGATATTCTCCGTGTGAAGGTGGAACTTTGTCTCAATAGAGTGCAGTGATCACACTTACAAATGCTGTCATAGACAAATGAATCTGCAGCTAACAGATTGGTAAGAATGAGGGCAAGAATGTTTTTCTCCCTTGTTAGTTCTTTCACATCCTGCTGCAGATCTAGTCGAGCAGCTGAGCCCTGACCAACTTGGACCGTTGCTGCTGCTCCCGAGCCACTCTTGGTAATGGTCATTGAAATCCCCCTTTTAGAATATGTATTGCACCCTTGCCTCTTTGTGCTTCCTCCAAATATTGTTCAACGTGGAGGAGTACGATTCCTCAAAAAGAGGGAAGACAGTGTATGGTAACCAGGAGGTGTCCTTGCTCATGTTTAACCTGAAGTCATGAGACTTTGTGGGGTCAACAGTCAAGGTTAAGGACTCCCAGGGCAACTTCCTTCTGACTGTATGCCACTGTGCTACCACCTCAGCTAGGTCTGTCCTGCTGGTTGAATAAGACATATCCAGTGATAGTGTTGATAGTGTCTGGGACATAGTCATGCTTATAGAATCATTTCTGACAATGTTAGGCTGGTGCTTGACTAGTCTGTGAGACAGCTCTCCCTGTTTTAGCACTTGTCCTCAGATGTTAATAGGATTGACAGGCCTGTTCCTCTCTCTTCCCAGTACCTAGCTTGATGCCAGGTAGGCCACCTGGTTTCATTTCGTAGTTCAGAGTTCATTGTGATACTGTTCAGTGACTTGCTAGACCATTTCAGAGGCCATTTGTGTGTAAACGATATTGCTGTAGATCTGGAGTCACATGTAGGCTAGACCAGGTGTGGATGGCTGATTTCCTTCCCTGATGAATATTTCTTTTTCTTCCCCCCCTTCATTTGTTCATGGCGTAAGGGCATCACTGGCTCGACCAACATTTGTCCATTCCTAATTGCCCAGAGGGCAGTTAAAAGGCAACCACATTACTGTGGATCTGGAGCCACATATAGACCAGACCAGGTAAGGTTGGCAGTTTCCTTCCCTGAAGGACATCAGAGAGTCATATGGGTTTATCCGATAATCAATAGTTTCTTAATTCCAGATTTATTCTAATTGAATCAGATTCCAGCAGTTGTTGTGGTGGAGTTCAAATCTGCGTTCCTAGCTGAGTTTCTTTATTAATAATCTAGCGCTCATAGCACCAGGCTATCGCCTCCCCCAGATCAAACAGGAATCTTTTACACCCATTTCAAACAGACAGATGAACACTCAGTTCAACATGAAATGAGATGTGCCAAACAATGCAGAGCTCCATATACAAGAATACCGGCCCAGATTAGCTGCCTAAAATTCTAAAGTGGGGCTTAGAGTCAAGCTTATGGTATTGGAAAGAAGACAGCAATGGAAAAATGTTATGGGGAAATACACAAGGCCACATTCTTTCTCCTGATTGGCCATGTCCATGTTCAGCTGGATCGACTGCGAGAAGTCCCACCTGATTCATGCGCTCCTGCCAGGCAAATCCAGCATGGACTCAAAATGCTATTTTGTGGTACAAATGGGTGGAATATGCAACATTTATGCTGTGCTAACAGTGTGAAGCTGGATGAACACAGCAGGCCAAGCAGCATCTTAGGAGCGCAAAAGCTGATGTTTCGGGCCTGGACCCTTCATCAGAAAAAGGGGATGGGGAGAGGGTTCTGAAATAAATAGGGAGAGATGGGGAGGCGGATCGAAAATGGATAGAGGAGAAGATAGGTGGAGAGGAGAGTAGTCAGTCTGGGGGCGGATGGACAAGTCAAGGTTAGTAGGTTGGAAATGGAGGTGTGGCTTGAGGTGGGAGGAGGGGATAGGTGAGAGGAAGAACAGGTTAGGGAGGCACGGACAAGCTGGGCTGGTTTTGGGATGCAGTGGGGGGGAGGGGGCGGTTTTGAAGCTGGTGAAATTCACATTGATACCATTGGGCTGTAGGGTTCCCAAGCGGAGTATGAGTTGCTGTTCCTGCAACCTACAGGTGGCATTGTTGTGGCACTGCAGGAGGCCCAGGATGGGCTTGGCATCTAAAGAATGGGAGGGGGAGTTGAAATCGTTCGCAACTGGGAGGTGCAGTTTATTGTGAACTGTGTAGGTGTTCTGCAAAGCGGTCCCCAAACCTCCGCTTGGATTCCCCAATGTAGATGAAGCCACACCGTGTACAGCAGATGCAGTATACCACATTGGCAGATGTGCAGGTGAACATATGCTTGATGTGGAAAGTCATCTTGGGGCCTGGGATAGGGGTGAGGAAGGAGGTGTGGGGGCGAGTGTAGCACTTCCTGTGGTTGCAGGGCGAAGTGCTGGGTGTGATGAGGTTGGAGGAGAGTGTGGAGTGGACAAGGGAGTCACGGAGAGAGTGGTCTCTCCGGAAGGCAGACAAGGGTAGGGATGGAAAAATGTCTTGGGTAGTGGGGTCGGATTGTAGATGGCGGAAGTGTCGGAGGATGATGCATTGTATCCGGAGGTTGGTGGGATGGTATGTGAGGACTTGGGGGATTCTCTTTTGGCGGTTCTGGCAGGGGAGGGGTGTGAGGGATGGTTTGCGGGAATTGTGGGAGACATGGTTGAGGGCGTTCTCAACCACCGCAGGGGAAATGTTGCGGTCCTTGAAGAACAAGGACATCTGGGATGTATGGGAGTGGAATGTGTCTTCCTGGGAGCAGATGCAGCAGAGGCGAAGGAGTTGGGAATAGGGGATGGAATTTTTGCAGGAAGGTGGATGGGAGGAGGTGTATTCAAGGTAGCTGTGGGAGTCGGGCTTGAAATGGACATCAGTTTCTAGTTGGTTGCGTGAGATGGAGACAGAGGTGTCCAGGAAGGTGAGGGATGTGTTGGAGATGGTCAGGGGAACTTAAGGTTGGGGTGAAAGGTGTTGGCGAAGTGGATGAACTGTTTGAGCTGCTCATGGGAGCACGAGGCGGCGCCGATACAGTCATCAGTGCTGTGACCACTTGTGCCAAGTGGTGAAGCTGAAGGAAAGCTGTAGAGATGTATGCATTTTGGGCTCTGAATAAATAAGCTCGGGCACTCCCCAATGGCTTTTCTTAAAGCCTGAAAGATCTTTCATTGGCAAGTTAACTATAAACTAGCCAGTGCACTTCTACAGTTGCATGGTAGAATAATGTAGATTTTATCTATCTTAAACGTTTTCTTTTGGTTTGCTATAGCCTAGTTTTAGTTTCAGATTTTTTTTTGTGCCTGTATGGGGACTCCATGATCAATGGAATGACTGAAATCCAATTACCCAGTTTAAAGTATTCTCAAACCAAAGAACATTCTCTCAAAAGTAGGGCACATTGGGTGTGTGCTGGTTGTTATGTTTATAAGTTGCTGGATTGTATTTTGTGTTGCCATGGTGTTGACAATAACTACAAACTTCAGCTGCTGACAGATGACTGCTGATCAGCCTGTGGTCAGGAAGATAGCTTGGTGTACGTTAGCTGTTCCGCAGTTACTGCACTTAGCTGTAAAGCAACAATGATGCAACTTGTATTAACTGAAGATCGTAGAACTGTTGAGACATCTTAGCCACGTTTCGCCTTCAAAAGTTGAAACAGGAAATAATTGCTTCTATAATAGATACTGGATGTTGAAAGTCTTAAATGGTTATTAAGGCCAGTTCATTTACGTGGAGCGGATAATGGAGTTGCATTTTCATGCCGATAAGTTTTCAGTGTTTGTTACCCATTTAATTGAGCACTCTGAGAATATCTGATGCACGTGTTTTCCATGCACTTTGCTAAATTTAAACTGGTGTGGTGAGTACACATGGGTTCAGGATTATTTCCAGTTTCTTCAAAATTAATTTCTTAATATTTTCATTGATTTGTCAAACCAACCTAAAAGCCTTAACTCCACATCCAGGAAGGAGATCAAACACGTCCAATGCCTCTGTCAACACTTATCTGAAAATATTCAACAGGGAGTGTACATTTTTCTCTCTCGCTCCAGCAACAGGGCTTGGTGTGGGAATTTGTTTTATGTCAGTTACAGTTACAAATGACTAACTGGTTGATCTGTAATGTGCTGTTTCCAAATAATAAAGTTTCTTGAAGCTCTTCTGTGTCTTTGTCTTTGGTTTTATTGTTATGATCTAACATTTAAAGCACCATAGAGTTACCATTTGACCAGAAAAAAATACAAGAGCAGCCATGTAAATACAGGTATGGCTACAAGAGCAAGTCAAAGGCTATGAATTCTGTAATGAAAACTTGCATCCTAATTTCCCTAGGCAGCTCTTCTATTTACTGGGGAAAGTCAGAACAATGAATAATCTAAATTTCTGAGATAAGCGCAGTTGCAAAAAGACAACTGTGAAACACAGAGGATAAAGCAGCCCACTTTATTGGCAAGCCACCTATCACTGTGATGCGTACTCTGTAAAAGACACACTGCGATGATTCATCAAGGTTCCTTCACTATCACCTTGTATTACCTAGAAGGACAAGGGCGGCAGGTTAGTCAGATCACCATCCATCTACAAGTTCCCCTCCAAGTCATGTACCATCCTCACTTCACAGGGTCTCAGACTTGTTATTGTATAGAGGAAGAGATAGTAGGAACTGCAGATGTTGGAAAATCTGAGATAACGAAGTGTAGAACTGGATGAACACAGGCCGAGTAGCATCTTAGGAGCACAAAAGCTGATTTTTCAGGCATCAGTCTCCACTATCTTCTCTATCCACCTTCGATCCACCTCCCCCTCTCTCCCTATTTATTTTAGCACCCTCTTCCCCCTCCCCCACTTCTGATGAAGGGTCTAGGCCTGAAATGTCAGCTTTTGTGCTCCTAAGATGCTGCTTGACCTGCAGTGTTCGTCCAGCTCTACTTTGTTATCATAGTATAGAGGCAGACCATTTGAATTGTTCTATGCCCACTGGCTCTCAGCATTTTAGTTTAAATGCCAATATTGAAAATGTATTGCAGTTTCTTCACTGTTGTGTCAAAATCCTGAATCTCCCTACCTTTAAAAGAGCTGTCTTATTCAGCCCTCTAAGGTTTTAGAGTAAATTTGTAGCTTGGGTTGTGGATGTTGTGGTTCGTTGGCTCGCCGAGCTGGTTTGTTGTTTTTCCGCAGATGTTTCATTACCCAGCTTGATAACATCATCAGTGCAGCCTCCAGTGAAGCGCTGTTGTTTTCTCACCTGTTATTTGAACTCTGGAGTCTGTTGAGTTGGATTACCTCATTCCGGTTTTCCTTCATAGTGGAGTGTACGTGGGGTTGAGCTCTGTTTGTTGATGACTTTGTTTGTGCAGTACCAGGCTTCTAGGAATTCCTGTGCATGTCTCTGCTTTGCTTGTCCCAGGATCTTGGTATTGTCCCAAATGAATTGGTGGTTCTCCTTAACAGTATGGATAGGGATGAGTGAGTATTAGTCGTATCTTTTAGCATGCAGTTGATGTTTGTGTGCCCTTGTTGTTAATTTCCTTCCTGTTTGTTTGATGTAGTGTTTGTCACTACAGGGAGCAAATTAACGAGGGTAGACGAACATCAATTGGCTGCAAAAGGACATGACCAATACTCATTAATCTCCATCCACATAGATAAGGAGAACCACCAATTTGACTGGGACAACACCAAGATGCAGAGACAAGTACGGGAATTCCTAAAAGCCTAATACTCCCCGAAGAAAGCCATCAACAAACACATAGAGCTCGATCCCAGATACACTCCAGTGCGAAGGAAAGCCAGAAGTGAGGTAATCCAGCTTAGTGGACTCCAGTGTTCAAAGAACAGGCAAGAAAACCGAACAGCGCTTCTTTGGAGGCTGCACTGATGATATTACCCAGCAGGATAATGAAACATCTGCAGAAAAACAACGAACCAGTTCAGTGAGTCACCCAGCCACAATATTCAGCCCTCGAATTGATGTCCACTGCATGTCAGTATATATGATTTTCATTCAGTTAACTTTTATGATAAATAACTTCCATAATAATTTTCAGTGTGCAATGTACTTTGGCTTGGAAACTTTTTTTCAACGTCACCAAAGTATTGTGACATAAACGTTCCAGCAGAAGATATTGAAGACATAGGAACAGACATTCAGCCTTCTGAGCCTGCTCAATCGTTCAGTTAAGTTATAGCTGATCATCTATGTGCATGCAGCTTTCCTCCACTATTTTCATTTCCTTTTTATCATTAGTCGCCTGAAATCTATTAATTTCTGTCTTGACATTGAACGTGCTTAACAGTTGGACTTCCTCAGCTCTCCGGGGAAGTGAATTTCAAGAGTTCACCGTCTTCTGAGTGAAGCAGTCCCTTATCTCTCACACCTAAATGGTCTGCCCAGTATTTGAAAATTTTCACCTGGTTCTCGACTCACCAGCCAGGAGAAACATCTCATCGACATCCAACTGTGTCAACTTGTAAGAATTTTATTACTTGCTCATTCTTCAGGATGCCACAAAATGCAGACCTAATTTTCTCAACCTTTCCTCCAGCCGAAAGTAGATACATACGTGTGCAACTGCAGAAAATGGGTAAGGTCTTCAATGAATATTTCTCCTGTGTTACTGTGCAGAAAGACATGAAGACTTGGGAATTTGAGGAAGTTAGTGGCGATATCTTGGAGACAGTCCATATCGGAGTAGAGGAGGTGTTGGAGGTTTTAGGAAGTATGAAGGTGGATAAATCTCCTGGTCCTGATCAGATATATCCAAGAACCCTGCAAGACGGTAGAGAAGAAATTGTGGGGTGCTGGCTGATGTATTTGCCCTCCTCCCTCCGGACCAACCTCAGGGATCTCTTTCCCACTGCAACTCTCCTGTCCATCTTCAGTCCACCTCCCCCTCACTCCCTATTTATTTCAGAATCCTCTCCCCACCCCTCTTTTCTGATGAAGGGTCTAGGCCCGAAACATCAGCTTTTGTGCTCCTAAGATGCTGCTTGGCCTGCTGTGTTCATCCAGCTTCACGTTGTGTTAGCTCAACATCGGTGGTCGGTACGTTACTTGATAAGATATACATGCATTTAGAAAGACAGTTTGATTAGGAGTAGTCTTACTATCGCTAGACTGTTAATCTAGAGACCCTGGTAATGTGCTGGGGACTGGAGTTCAAATCCAGCCATGGCAGGTAGCAAAATTTGAATTCAAGAAAATATCTGGAATTAAGAATCACATGATGACCATGAATCTATTGTCGATTGTTGGAAAAACCCATCTGGTTCACTAACGTCCTTGAGGGAAGGAAACTTGGGAATCCTGCAGTCCAATGGTATCAATGTGGACTTCACAAGCTTCAAAATCTCCCTTTCCCCCACTGCATCCCAAAACCAGCCCAGTTCTTCTCCCCCCACTGCATCACAAAACCAGCCCAGCTCGTCCCCTCCCCCCACTGCATCCCAAAACCAGCCCAGCCTGTCTCCACTTCCCTAACCTGTTCTTCCACTCACCCATCCCTTCCTCTCACCTCAAGCCGCACCTCCATTTCCTACCTATCACCTCATCCCACCTTCTTGACCTGTCTGTCTTCCCTGGACTGACCTATCCCCCTCCCTACCTCCTCACCTATACTCTCCTCTCTACCTCTTCTTTTCTCTCCATCTTCGGTCCGCCTCCCCCTCTCTCCCTATTTATTCCAGAACCCTCACCCCATCCCCCTCTCTGAAGAAGGGTCTAGGCCCGAAACGTCAGCTTTTGTGCCCCTGAGTTGCTGCTTGGCCTGCTGTGTTCATCCAGCTTCACACTTTGTTATATTAGTGAACCTGATGGGTTTTTCTGACAGTTGGCAATGGATTCATGGTCATCGTTAGGTTCTTAATTCCAGACATTTATTGAATTCACCTTCCGTAATCTGCCATTTTGGGATTCAAACTTGGGTCACCAGAATGTTATCTGTGTCTCTGGATTAACTGTCCAGCAATAATACCACTAAGCCATCACCCCACTTTTCAACATGCTGCTCCAGCAATTCATCCTCCCAGCTTTAGTGCTGATTTAGTTTATTAACATTTTTATGACATCAATCGCCAGTTGACTGAATGTACTGTGCCTAGCATTATTACTGTTTTTTGGTAGCTTATAAACAACTCTGACCAATGTTTACTGGCCCTTGCTGTTCTTCCACTCCATTTTAACTGATTGCACATCTTGACCCTTTGATCTTAGATTCTGTCTCACTAATCTGTGATGCTTTTTATTAAGAATATCACCTTATCTCCTTTTTTAATGTTTTGCCTATCCTATCCAAATGACAATTGCCTTTTGAATATTTAGTTTGCAGTCTCGGTCAACATGTAACCACATCTATGTGATAGCATTTAAATGTTATCTACATGTCTGAGTTTGTGTCTTCAAATCATCAATGTTGTTGCAAATGGTGCAACCATCCACATGGGTTGCCTTTAATTCTGATTCTGTTTGATGTTTGCCTTTACTTCATCTATCTTCTAATTTCACTGACTCCCTTCCTAGTTCCTGTCATTTGTTTTGCTCTTTCCAATCTGAGCACCTTCTTTTCCATCCTCTTGCTAATTCTGTTTGAGTCCTGTCCAACAGGTGAGGTAAATCTTTCTGCAAAAATGTTGGCTCTGGTTCTGCTAAAGTGCAACTCAGCATCTTGTACAGGCTCCACTGCTTCAAATCTGATGTCCACTCCAGTAGTCTAAGCACAAGTCAAAATTGCTCAATTTTCTCATTCCTATGCTAGCTAGCACATTGGACCGTAATCCTGATGTTACTGCTTTGGAGGTCTATCTTCATCTCCTTCCTAATTCCTTAAAAGAAAATGCTTTCAGAATCTCAACCTCCTCTTACCTAATATCATTGGTCCCAAAGTGAACCAAAAGTATGGCTGTTCAGTTTCCCTCAGAACAATATCCTGAAACTGCAATGCCTGTCTGTTTCCCGTAACTAAAAAAACTTCTGTAACCATTGTTTTTTTTCCTTTTTTTTCCTCTTTTCCTTTTGAGTCAGGTATTGTTCCAACAGTGAAAGTTTTCCCTCTGATTTGCATTTACTCCAGTTTTGTTAGGGCTCCCAGTAGTCTCGCTTGGTCACATGCAGCCCTGGTGTCAGGCTTGGTCATATTCACCTCACCTCTGGCATTGAGCTCCTTGATAGCATTTGATGATGCTTTCCACAACATTACTGATAATTGAGAGTAGAATGTTGGGGCAGTAATGGGTTGTGTTGGATTTGTCCTGCTTTTTGTGTAGGGGATATAGCTGAGCAATTTTCCAGTTTTGTTTCTGTTTGTTCATTTAGATGTAGATGTCACCGGCTAGACCAGTATTTATTGTCCATTGTTAATTTCTCCTAGATCTGAATGGCTTTGTCGTGCCATTTTAGAGAACAGTTTCAGAGTCAACCACATTTATGTGGGTCTGGAGTCACACGTAGGCTGGACCAGGGATGTAAGGTAGATTGGTGAACTAGATGGGTTTTTATGATCAACAGTGATTATGTGGTTGCCATTAGGGTTCTGGATTTATTGAATCCATCATCTGGTATGGAAGGATTTGAATCCATGTCACCAGACCATTACCCTAAGGGTTCTGGATTACCAGCACAATGACATGACAGCATGACTACCTCCCCATTGTGTGGTGGATACCAGTGTTGTAGCTGTGCTGGAGCAGCTTGACCAGCAGCTCAGCAAGTTCTGGAGTGCAAGTCTTTGGTACTGTTGCTGGAATGTTGTCAGGACCTTTCCAAAATCCAGTGCCTCCAACCTTGTTTTGATATCAGTTAATGAATCAAATTGGCTGAAGACTGGCATCCATGATGCTGGGGACCTTTGTAGGAGTCTGAGCTGGATCATCTGTTTGGTACTTCTAGCTGAAAATTGTAGTGAATGCTTCAGCCTAAACGTTTGCACTGATGTGCTGGGCTCCCCCATTATTGAGGATGGAAAGCATGTGTTGTAGACTCTCTTCCGAGTCAGTACTACCTCTGGTCTCATTCTGGGCCATCTTGGCCAGTCAGTTTCATTGTTGTCCGTTGTAAGCAATCACTTTAAATGGAGGGAAAGAGATACATTGAATAAATATTACTTGCAGCATAGTCTTCTTAAACATGACCATTGCATCATATTAAGAAAACAAAAATTAGGCTTTTTGGCAAGAATATTGGATCACTTTTAGAAAGATTATGCCTCCAGTCTTCATTGCAAGACTGAATGATAAGTGCAGGTTGCTGTCTTATATGCGTTGTCTGAATTGTTTTCCTTTGCTGGAACTGTTTTCTGAATATATGGTTGTTACCCAAGATTTTAAATCTGTTAACTACTCTTGATTTGATGTTGATTTGATGTTAAATTTAAGACATGATTATTTCTTGCAGTCTGTTATGGTGGTGAGGGTTGGGTTGATGCTGAATTGCAGGGCAGGCTGCCTGATTCTACTAGATTCTATGGGGTCAGGCTGTTTAAATAATTTGCGTATGTTTTTTGCCATAATTTGAATCTTGCTAAGGAAGTGCTCATAAATGCTAAAATAAATGTGGCCTGCATTGAACAAGTTGCATTCGTGTACTGCTTTTAATGTAGTAAAGAGTCAATACATTTTTCACGGGAATATTATCAAACATGATTGACGTGAGCTGAATGAGACCTTTTAGACATGTGACTAAGAGTATGGTTAAAGAGACCAGATTAAAGAAAGGTAGAAAGACACTGCTGCCACTGATGAAGCAATGAAAGCTGATGATCCACAAGGCAGAATTAAGGAAGCTTTATCCCAGGATGTGTGTCTGGTGAAGGTGAGAAAAAGCATAAGACAAAATTGTGGAGGAATTTGAAAACAAGAGTTTTGCGACACTAGATCACAACAACTGTGAATGATAGCTGACTGCTTTTGATGCACCTTGGGATATGAGCAGTAGAGGTTTGGTTGATTTGAGGCTTGGAGTGCAAGCTGTAGTGTAAAGAGTTTATGTAACTGTAAATAAGATAAACTGCATCATGGAAAGTAATGTAATAACATGATTTTCTAGGAGATGATTCTCTCCAGAAGCCTTGGTTAAGTCTTGTCCTGTACACTATGTAATATTTACAGTTCTGAGGAAGGGTCACTCGACCTGAAATGTTAACTCTGATTTCTGTTCACAGATGCTGCCAGTCCTACTGAACTTTACCTGTAGTTTCTATTTTTGTCAATGACACTTGCCATGTTGAATTAAAAGTAATGTTTGCTGACAATCTTTAGCAGCCCAACAACAGAACCACACTGGAGCAAGATAATCAGAGGTATGAAAACATTAAACTTATTAGGAGCAGCAAAAATCTTGTATATCCACCAAACCCATTCCTTTTGGTTAAGAACTACCTAACTGCTTTCTGGTAATCTTGCTTAGTTCATTTGTCCAGTTGACTCTTGAACATGTTTATGTTACTCATTTCAATGAGGGCTTTCTTGTAGCTTACCAACACGCATTATTGTCTGAGGGAAGAAATCCATCTATTTCCTTCTAATGGTCAACATCCCTCGGTATGCTTGTTCTGGATCAACTGTTAATTGCTTACGCATGCTTGAAAACTTCAGTCTTTATCAATGTTGAAACCAGCAAGCCTATCACTTTAGCAGTGTTCAAGGCCAGATAGCTAAAGGAATCTGAAGGATTTTTCAGCTGGAAGAATGTTTAACTTGAATAGGCAATGGACTGTTTTGACTTTTGTTGCACATTTGAAAGTATGTTTGGTACTGCTGAGGTTTTATATTCTTTTGTATTTTCACGTATCTGACAATAGATGATGTGTTAGTTATTGGCGGGTGGAGTTCTCTACAGATTCTTTTTTGATTAAAACATGCAGAATCCATTGTATTGTTGCTAATGCTCAATTTACTTTGTAGTCCAAAATCTTGCCTCTGTATGCTGGAAGAGTTAAATCTTTGCAACATCATTATTTTTTGTTTTATTTCCTGCACCATTTACCATTTGTTAGTATTACCTGATTATTTTGGTAGGCTAATCAGCCACAAGAGTCATCACTTTAGTTCAGCCTGAACCAGCCATAGGGTCTGTTTCTGTGCTGCATGACTCTTTGGTTCAGCCAGTTCATGCGAACCTAATACTAAACTAAGCTAGTCCCTCTTGCCTAGTCCAAGCCAATATTCCCTCCAAAGCTTTCCTATTTGTGTACTTATCTGAGTCTCTTTTAAACATTGTAATCATGCCCACTTCCACCCACCACAGGAAGTTCATTCCAGAAGTGAACCACCCTCTATGTGAAACATTTGCTCCTCATGTCATTTTTAAATCTCTCTGCCCATTCAAACCTTAGAAATGTCCTCACCTGCAGTCTTGAAATTCCCCATCCTAAGGAAAAGACACGTACTGTTAACTCTATCTAACCCGTCATGATTTTATAAGGCTCCATAAGGTCACCTCTCAACCTCCTATGCGTCAATGAGAAAAGGCCCAGCCTATCTAGTCTTTCTTTATAACTCACATCTTCCAAAGCTGGCAACATCCTGGTAAATCTCTTCTGAGCTCTTTAGCTTAATGATATCCTTCCTATAACCAGGCAACCAGAACTTGACACATTACTCTGGAAGAGACCCCCAACAATGTCGTGTACAAGTTCAATATGACGTCCCAACTCCTATACTCAAAGGTCTGAGCAATGGGACGGGAAGTATTTTTAACCCTGTTAACCTGTTTAACCATCCTGTCTATATGTGACGCAAACTTCAAAGAATTATGTACCTGAACCCCTAAGTACCCCTGTCCTACAACACTACCCAGGGTACACCATTAATTGTACAAGTCCTGTCCCTGGTTTGTATCGAAATGCAAGATCTTGCATTCGTCCTGATTGAATTCCATCTGCCATATTTTATCGCATTGATCCATTTGATAAAGGTCCCTTTATAATCTGAGAAAACCTTCTTCATTGTCTCCCTTGTCTTCAATTTGGGTATCGCCTGCAAACTTACCAATTATGCCTTCTACGTTCTCAACCAAATCATTTATATAAATGACAAACAAAAGAGGATTCAGAACTGATCCCTGTGGAACACAGTTAGAGTCAGACCTCCAGTCTGAATCTAAAATCAGAGTTTGTACATATCTAGCAGAGGTATTGGATAGCAATTTGAAGAAGAGAATGGTTTTGTACGCTGAAGTTCAGAACAGTCAAGATGATCTAGTTGCAACTAGTGTAGTTGGGAGCAAGTTGTTTCCCTTTGCTAGAGAATGTAGAATGGATGTGAGGGGTGGGGTATTTAAGAGAATTGCGAATCTTTGGAATTCTCTATCTGTAACAATATTATGGCTTTTGTCATCTCTCTTTTGAAGAGCAGTTTTAAGACAGAGTTATAGAAATACAGTCAATTGAAAGCCAATAACAAACAGGTTGTGAGGCCTTGTGGACAAGGGAGGCTCAGTTGTAATATGGCACACTGACCTTTTACATTGCGAAAGCCAGACGCCAACTCTCTGACACCACCTCCTACCACCCCCGGAGCATGAACCCACCTCCGACCACCAAACCATCATCTCCCAAACCATCCACAACCTCATCACCTCCCGCCCACAGCCTCCAACCTCATTGTTCCCCAAACCCACACCGCCCACTTCTATCTCTGTCCCAAAATCCACAAACCTGCCTGCCCTGGTCGACCCATTGTCTCCATCTGCTCCTGCTCACCGAACTCAACTCTACCTGTCTGGACTCCATTTTCTCCCCCTTGTCTCCCCACCTACGTCCGTGACGCCATCTACACACTTCACTTCCTCCAGAACTTCCAATTCCCCAGTCCCCAACACTTCTTAATTTTCACTGTGGACGTCCAGTCCCTATACTCCTACATTCGCCATGCAGATGGCCTACAGGCCCTCCACTACTTCGCAGCAGGCCCAACCAGTCCCCCTCCACTGACACCCTCATCCACTTAGCCAAACTTGTCCTTACCCTCAACAACTTCTCTTTCGATTCCTCCCACTTCCTGCAGTCAAAGGGATTGCCATGGGTACCCGCATGGGCCCAAGCTATGCCTCCCTCTTTGTAGGTTACGTGGAACAATCCCTCTTCCATACCTACGCTGGTCCTAAACCTCACCTCTTCCTCCGTTACATTGATGACTGTATCAGCGCTGCCTCGTGCTCCCACGAGGAGCTCGAACAACTCATCCACTTCACCAACACGTTCCACCCCAACCTCAAGTTCACCTGGACTATCTCTAACACCTCCCTCACCTTCCTGGATCTCTCTGCCTCCATTTCGGGCAACCACCTAGAAACTGATATCCATTTCAAGCCCACTGACTCCCGCAGCTACCTAGAAAACACCTCCTCCCACCCATTTTACTGCAAAAATTCCATCCCCTATTCCCAATTCCTTCGCCTCCGCCGCATCTGCTCCCAGGATGAGGCATTCCACTCCCGTACATCTCAGATGTAATAGTTGTTCAAGGACTGCGACTATTCCCCCTCGACCGGGTCTCCCGCAACTCATCCCTCACATCCCGTTCCCGCAATAACCACCAAAAGCGAATCCCCTTCGTCCTCATGTTCACATCATCCTCCGACACTTCTGCCATCTGCAATCCGACCCCACCACCAAAGACATTTTTCCATCCCCACCAGTGTCTCCTTTCTGGAGAGACCACTCTCTCCTTGACTCCCTTGTCCCGTCCACACACCCCTCCAACCCCACCACACCCGGCACTTCCCGCTGCAACCACAGGAAGTGCTACACCTGCGTCCATACGTCCTCCCTCACCCCCATCCCAGACTCCAAGAAGACTTTCCACATCAAGCAAATGTTCACTTGCACATCTGCCAATGTGGTATACTGCATCCGCTGTACCCGTTGTGGCCTCCTGTACATGAGGGAAACCAAGCCTCTGCTCGGGGACCGTTTTACAGAATACCCACTCTTGGTTCGCAATAAACAACTGCACCTCCTGGTTGCGAACCATTTCAACTCCCCGTCCCATTCCTTAGATGACATGTCCGTCCTGGGCCTTCTGCAGTGCCACAATGATACCACCCATAGGTTGCAGGAACAGCAACCCATATTCCGTTGGGAACCCTGCAGCCCAATGGTATCATTGTGGATTTCACAAGCTTCAAATTTCACCCCCCCCACCACATCCCAAAGCCAGCCCAGCTCATCCCTGCCTCCCTACCCTGTTCTTCCTCTCACCTATCCCCTCCTCCCACCTCAAGCCCCACCCCCATTTCCTACCTACTAACCTCATCCCGGCCCCTTGACCTGTCCATCCTCCCGGACTGACCTATCCCCTCTCTACTCCCCACCTACACTCACTGGTACTGGCTCCATCCCCGCCTCTCTAACCTGCCTGTCTCCTCTCCACCTATCTTCTCCTCCGTCCATCTTAGATCCACCTCCCCCTCACTCCCTATTTATTTCAGAACCCTCTCCCCCTCCCCCATTTTTTGATGAAGTGTCTAGGCTCGAAACGTCAGCTTTTGTGTTCCGAAGATGCTGCTTGGCCTGCTGTGTTCATCCAGCTCTACGCTTTGTTATCTCTGCGGCCTTGGGATTTATTTTAGGTCAGAACGACAGAAACAGCCTGAATGGGTGTGGTCAAGCTCCCACAGAAGAGGGATTTTCAGGTTTTTGTTTTCTGTAGCAGTTGTTGCTGGGGTTTCTGCAGTGTTTGAAAGCTGCAGTACATGTCTCCCTGCTTTCCGCACACATTCAGAGTTTTCTCTTGTTTTTATTTTCTCTTTCTGCTGGAGTTGCATGAGAGACCATCTACTTTAATGAATTTGACTTTTCCAAGTGTATGTTTATGGGATGTCACTATATTGGAACAATTAACTGGTAAAAGTTACTGTATTATTCTGTTAAGCATTTTGATAGAGTTACAGCCAAGTCAGTTCTTTATTTTTTCTTTTGTTTTAAAATATGGTGTATGAATAAATTGTATTTTGTTTAATGTGAAGTATTTTGACCAATCAAATTGCATCTGGAACACAACACCTCACACTTATCTTTCGAATAAGAAGAAATTAGAGTCTGAACTATCTTAGCATATTTTGATGGTGTTTGGTCTGGTCTGTAAGAGATATAGATAATCAGTAATTGTTAATATTCAGGGATGAGATTAATAGATTTCTGGACACTTGAAAGAATCAGAGTTGGCAGAAAAGTGGGGTCAAGACTAAAATGAACCATGACTTTACTCACTAGCGAGTTTTGAGAAGATTTGTAGCTCAGGTTGAGGTTCTGGATGGGAGTTTGCTCGCTGAGCTGGAAGGTTCATTTTCAGACGTTTCATCACCATTCTAGGTAACAACATCAGTGAGCCTCCGATGAAGCGCTGGTGTTATGTCCTGCTTTTTCCTGTGTTGAGCAGTTTGTCTGAAGAGTGCCTCGATGTCATCTTTGTATTTTTTTCTTTCACTAATCCAAATCTGTGTCCCTTGTCTTGCACTTCTAATTTTACTGAAAATAGTTCTAACCCTTTGACCAGTTTGTAGCTTTGTCCTATATAAGAATGGCAGGGAGAGTCCAAATTTCTTGGGATTTTTTTTTCTCTTCACACTTGGGATCAACATCTGCATTGTTTCCATCCTATGAATGCCTACTTTGAAATTAACCATTAACTCGCCTCACTAAACCAAATCATCTGGTAGTTATCGCATTGCCATTTGTGGGTATTTGTGTGGATTCTTCATTACTTCTCTTAAAAGTATGTACTACAAAGTTCTGAAGTAAAGCGCTTCCCAAAGTAGGGTTGGGACCCCAAATGAATTGGGAACTGGAATTTTTTTTTATTGCAGCAATGGCCACTGTGGAACTCTGTTATAATAGCTTCTTCACTGCTTTAAGTTATCTTGAGGTCATGGATAGGTGCTGCACACATCAGATTCTTTATTGTCATTATCTTAAAAAGCAGCGTTGGGCAGACACTTTAAGGTGTTGTTCTGATATGGGCATTCTGCAATATGTTTAGATACCCAAACATTTATATTTTGCTATTTTGGCTGTGTAAATGAAATTTTATTGGTTTTCTTCTGGAGGGGGCTAGTTTAGAGCCTCTCTTTGTTATCAATGTTTAAGATAGTTATCTATAAATTAACAATTGAAACTGTAAGATATAAAGATATTAACTAAAGGTTTAAATATGGATTATTTTAAATGTAGTAGTATTGAAGTTGCATTCTACTTTAGATAATTTTCAAATTAACTTTCACTATTGATGTAATTTAATCTGCACTTTTCTGTTGTATGGTACCCAATGTCTTGCTGAGTATATAGCAGCAGATTGTGGCCCAGTGGTAGTGTACCTATGTTTGAGCCAGGCGGCCTTGTTTCAAATCCTACCTGCTTCAAAGGTGTATCATAACATCTCTGAACTGGTTGATTTTAATGTATCTACAGCAGTGCCATTTCACTTATCCAGCCTGAAACAATTGTCATTCCATGTGTCACTAATTTAGCTAGTTTGCCATTCATAATGCTCAATACTAAATTGAAACCCCCAGTTTTTTTGTTTCCTTTTACTTCCCTCACCCCATGCTCCACAAATCAATGATAACCAAGTGTGGAGCTGGATGAGCACAAAAGCTGATGTTTCGGGCCTAGACCCTCCACAAATCAATAACTTGTTTATTTATTCATTTGAAACAAGGTTTGCTGATGAGCATTTGTTGTTCATTCCTAATAGCCTTTGAACTGAGCAGCCATGCCATTTCCAAGTGAAGAACCAACCATATTTTTGTGGCCCTGGAGTCAAATGTCGAATGTGAACTCCATCAGCTGCCATTCTTGGAATTTGAGCAGTGTGTTCATCTGGGGCTCTAGATTACCTGTCCAGTGCCATTGTAGTTGCAACAGCAACACTGTCTGTATCTTGTTCCATTCCTTTGCTATTTATAGGAGCTAGAAACAGTGTAGTTGTCCTGCCACTGCTTTGAATTTGAGTTTTGATTATTGCTATATGACTTTTTCATTATTTTATTCATATATCAGTGCTTATTCATATGAATATATTTAGAGCTATGAACTGGGAGCGAAAGGTGACTTTTGGATTGTGTGTAGCAATTTCTCTCCAAAAGAAAACAGAGCAAACAAGCTTTTGTTTACATGTAAGGCCAGGCCTGGAAGTTAATTGTAAATTTAATCCTGATCAAAATGTTCTGCAGATGCTTTGTCATTAGGGAAGAGCATTATGTCGAAACAGTTGGACGATGTTGGCTATTAATGAGGTTAGTACTTGGGAAATTAGTCCTAGCAAGTCTGCAAAAGACCTTTTATGCTCAAGCAATCAGCACATGTTGAATGGGATTTTGTGGAGGAAATGGTCAGTCTGTCAGGGAGTGATTAGAGTTTGAATTAGGATTTGAATTGTATTTTGAGATAACCATCCCGCAGCATCAGCCAGGCACAAGATTTGGAAGCTCCTTGCCTAACGTCCCAACTCTTGGAAGCTCAGAGAATAGAAAACTCAGATATAAACATTCTTACTTTTATGTGAGTTCTTTATTCATTCATTCATGGGCTGAAGGCATTGCTGCCTAGGCAGCATTTATTGCCCATTTCTAATTGCCCAGAAGCCTGTTAAGAGCCAACCATGTTGCTGCAGGTCTGGAGTCACATGTAGTGCTGACCAAATGAGTGGCAAATTTTCTTCCCCGGAGGACATTAGTGAACCTGATGGATTTTTCCAACAATCAACTTTGTAGCGATTAGTACAACTGAGTGGCTTACTAGGCCATTTCAGAGGGCAGTTGAGAGTCAACCACATTGTAGATCTGGAGTCATGTAAACCAGACCAGTTGAGGGTGGCAGACTTCTTTCCCTGAAGGACGTTAGTGGACCAGATGGTTTTTCTGACAATTGACAGTGGATTCATGGTCGTCATTAGATTCTTAATTCCAGATATTTATTGAATTCAAATTCCACCATCTGCTTTGGTGGGATTTGAGCCTGGGTCCCCAGAACATTATCTGGGTGTCTGGATTAACAGTCCAGCAATGTAACTACTAGACCATTGCCTCCTCTTTTACGTGAGTGAATTGTAAAAGTGACCCTGATTGCCATCTTCAGAAAACCAATGAAGAAACCATCATCTATGTCTGTGGAACAGGATAAATAGGCTTCAAACTCCAGCATAGCAGACACACTCAGGGCTTTCTGATGAGGGGTCTAGGCCCGAAATGACAGCTTTTGTGCTCCTAAGATGCTGCTTGGCCTGTTGTATTCATCCAGCTCTACACTTTGTTATCCTGCACTCAGGGCATGGACTTGGTACTTGTTTGGACTATTATATGTATGAACATGATTCTTTGGACCACAGCAGTCCTGATCATAAAATGAAATTAGGACAGATTGTGTTCCAAATCTTGTAAGAAAATGATAAAATATATAAATTATTCAGTTCCCCAGAATGTTTAAGTTAAATATTTGCAGATGTGAATTTGTAGTCATCGGTTTCCTATTCGTGTACCTGTCCAAATGTTGTTTCAACGTTGAATCTATATTTGTATCCACCATTTCCTCTAGCAGTTCGTTCCACATATGAATCACCCTCTATGAGAAAAAAGTAGTCACTGCAGTCCCTTTTAAAATCTTTCTCCTCTCTCCTTAAAAATATGCCCTTAGTTTTAAACTTTCCCCATGTTAGGGAGAAGACCTTGACTATTCATCTTATGCCCCCGAATGATTTTATAAGCCTCTATAAATTAACCTTCAAACTCATTTGGTCCAGTGGGAAAAGTCCCAGCATATCTAACCTATCTTCATAAACCAAACCCTCCATTCCAGGCAACATTCTGGTAATTTTTTTGAGCTGTGTCCAATTTAATAATATCCTTCCTGTAAGGGCAACCAGAACTGCACATGCAGCTCCAAAAGTGGCCTCACTAACATTCTGTACAATCTATTTCGAAGCCAGCTTGAAAGGCCAAATGGGTGAACCTTTATTTTAATAAAAATCTATTTGGCTTTCACAGAAAATTTCTTTTGCAGAGGGAGGCAACAGTTTTAAGTTGTTTTGAATGAAGAACTCTCATTGTATTGTTAGGTTCAGCCTCTCTTAGTGGTTTCTGCAGGGCCCTCACAGAGAAAGTGTAATAAGGAATGTTGGAGATTTAGCCCATTTTACATTTTTTTAAAAATTCCCTACAGTGTGGAAACAGGCCCTTTTAGCCCAACAAGTCCGCACCGCCCCTTGCAGCATCCCACCCAGACCCATCCCCCTATAACCCACATACCCCTGAACACTACGGGCAATTTAGCATGGCCAATCCACCTAGCCTGCACATCTTTGGACTGTGGGAGGAAACTGGAGCACCGGAACGAAACCCACGCAGACAGAGAATGTGCAAACTCCACACAGACAGTTACCCAAGGCTGGAATCAAACCCGGGTCCCTGGTGCCGTGAGGCTGCAGTGCTGGCCACTGCCGCACATCTAATTATTTTTCTAAGAATAGTTGCTATAATTACATAGTCAAACAGGACACTAAATTTCTAATAATATCCTACAAAAAGTAATTGATCAATTAACCTGTTTACTGCTGTTGGCTGATGGCTAGCACCTTGCGAGAATGCCCTCCCTGGTCTTGTTTGGATCATGCTGTAGGAACTTTATGGCCAGCTGAGCAACTTATTGCCATCTCAGTCAAAAGATGACTTTTCAAAGCAGCGTTGTTAGTCTAGGTTTACTTTGCTGAAATGGGCTAAACCCATAGCTTGTAGGGAACGTGTGCTACCTTTTGAGCCAAGCTGATCCTCTAAAAGCAATAAGTCGAAAATTTGATATACAGAGAGTTGGCAAGATTAGAATGTTAGAAGCTGACACAGGAACTGAAGTACAGTAGTATGAAAAATGCAGACATGGTTGAGAGGTTTGATAGGAAATCAAGACAAAAGGGGAGATGAGGCAGAAACTAGCAGTTTGAAGAGTGCTAATATTTCAAGGATATTTGTTAATAAAGAGAAAACTGATGATTGTGTTGTACTCCTATGTATCTGTTGCTGAAACCCACAAAAACCAGGATGATTTTTAAAAATACTTGCAAACTGCTTACATAGAACAATACAGCACAGTACAGGCCCTTTGGCTCACAATGTTGTGCTGATCTGTTATCCTACTCTGACATCAAACTAACCTGCAATACCCTTCATTTTACTATCATCCATGTGCCTATCCAAGAGTCGCTTAAGTGTCTGTAATGTATCTGACTCCACTGTCACCGCTGGCAGTTCATTCCACACACCCACCACACTCTGTGTAAAGAACCTACCTCTGACATCTCCCCTATATCTTCCTCCAATCACCTTAAAATTATGAGTCTTCATGATAGTCATTTTCACCCTGGGAAAATGTCTGTGGCTATCCACTCTATCTATGCCTCATCATCTTGTTCACCTCTATCAAGTCACCTCTCATCCTTCTTTGCTCCAATGAGAAAAGCCCTAGCTCCCTCAGCCTTTGCTCATTAGACCTGCCCTCGCGTCCAGGCAGCATCCTGGTAAATCTCCTCTACAACCTCTCTAAAGCTTCCATGTTTTTCCTATAATGAGTTGACCAGAACTGAACACAATATTCCAAGTGTGGTCTAACCAGAGTTTTATAGAGTTACAGCATAACCTTGCGGAATTTAAACCGAATTGCCCTGCCCATGAAAGCCAACACACCATATGCCTTATTTACAACCCTATCAACTTGGGTGGCAACTTTGAGGCATCTATGGACATGGACCCCAAGATCTCTGTGTTCCTCCACAGTGCCAAGAATCCTACCATTAGCCCTGTATTTTGCATTCAAATTCGACCTTCCAAAATAAATCACTTCACACTTTTCTGGGTTGAATTCCATCTGCCAATTCTTTGCCCAGCTCTGCATCCTGTCAATGTCCCATTGCAACCTACAATAGCCCGCCACGCTATCCACAATTCCACTAACCTTCGTGTCAATGGCAAACTTACAAACCCACCCTTCGAAGTCCCCATCTAAGCCGTTTATAAAGCCGCAAAGAGCAGAGGTCCCAAAACAGGTTCCTGCAGAACGCCACTGGTCACCTAGCTTCAGCATGAATACTTTCCCTGCACTACCACTCTGTTTTCTATTTGACGGCTTAGTCTGTATCCAGACAGCCATGTTCCTCTCAACCCCATGCCTCCTTACTTTCTGAATGATCCAACCATGGGGAACCTTATCAATTGCCTTGGTAAAATCCACATACACCACATCCATTGCTTTACCTTCATCACTGTTTTGTCACATCCTCAAAGAATTCAATAAGGCTTGTTAGGCATGACCTCCCCACCCCCCCCAAAAAAAAAAGCGATGCTGACTATTCCTTATCAAACTATGCATTTCCAAATAGTCATAAATACTATCTCTCAGAATCCTCCCCAATAATTTGCCCACTACAGAAGAAAGACTATAATTCTTAGGATGATCCCTATTTCTTTTCTTGAACAAGGGAATAACAGTTGCCATCCTCCAATCATCTCATACTACACCAGTGTACAGTGAGGACACAGAGATCATCGCCAAAGGGGCTGCATGCTATTCCCTCACTTCCCATAGTAACAATGGGTATATCCCGTCTGATGGAGGGGACTTGTCGATCCTCTCATTTTTCAAAATTTCTAGCACATCCCCCTTCCTAACATCACCCTTTTTGAGCACCTCATCCTGTTTCATGCTGTCCTCACAAAAGACAAGGTGAATACTGAAGCAAAGTATTTGTTACTGGCCTCCCCTACCATCTCCAACTCCAGGCAAAAGTTCCCTCCACTATCCCTGATTAGCCTTAACCTCACTCTGGCCATCCTCTCCTTCCTCTCAAGTGTAGAACGCCTTTGGGTTTTCCTTAATTCTACCGGCCAAGGCTTTTGCATATCCCCTTCTAGCTCTCTGAAGTCCATTCTTCAGTTCCTTCCTGGCTACCTTGGAGCCCTCAAGAGCCCTGTCTGATCCTTTTCCCCTCAATATTAAGTAAGCTTCCTTCCTCCTCTTGACTAGATGTTCCACATGTCTTATCATCTAAGGTTACTTCACCTTACCATCCTTCCTTGCCTCAGTGGGACAAACCTATCCAGCCATTCGCAGCAAGTGCTACCGAAACAACCTCTACATTTCTGTCGTGCATTTCCCTGAGAACTTTTGTTTCCAATTTATGCTCTGCAGTTCATGCCTAGTAGCATTGTAATTTCTCCTCCTCCAATTAAATACTTTCCCATGCTGTCTATAGCTATCCCTCTCCATGACTGTAGGAAACGTCAGGGAGTTGTGATCACTATCACTGAAATCCTCTCCCACCGAGAGATCTGACATCTGGCCTGCTTCATTGCCAAACAGCAAATCCAATATGGCCTCCCCTCTAGTCGGCTTAACTACATATTGTTTAAAAATCCTTCCTGAACACATCTGACAATCATCTGCTCCATCCAAACTATTTGCACTTAGGAGGTTCCAGTCGATATTAGGGAAGTTGAAGTCACCCATGACAACACCCGTATTACTTCTACACCTTTTCACAATCTGTCTCCCAATGTCTTTGTTGCTGTTGGGGGGGTCCATAGAAAATGCCCAATGAAGTGTCTGTCTGCTCCTTTCCTGTTTCTGACTTCCACCCATACTGACTCAGTAGACAAGCCCTCCTTGATGATCCCCCTTTCTGCAGCTGCGATACAATACCTGATTGGCAATGCCACTCCCCCACTGCTCTTACCTCCCTTGCTTGAAAGTTTGAACCAAAGTGGCACTATCACGTGGGGGGGAGAAAATACAACAACATAATAGAGTTAGCATTGATTTTGTTCAAGAAAGGAAGCTTTAAAGCTGGAGATTGCAAAATCATAATTTCACTATTGCCAGTGAGTTTGAATGTTCAAAATTGATATCTAATTGTGCATCAGAGCTACCTTATGACTTAATATTCCATACTCACTAACTTAGCTCGCTCTGCATAATGTTTCTCGGTTCCAAATTTGGAATGATCAGTTCCCCATAGACAATAGCTTTGAAAGGACATCGAATTGAAACATTGGCTCTGTTTTTCCTCTTTAGTCAGTTCCTGCTTGACCTGAGTATTTCCAGCATTTCAGTGTTTATTTCACCATCTGCATGTTGCACTCCTTTGTTTCCTATTAGAGTGCAAAAACTCGGGTGCTAGGGCAGCACTCTGCTCTCGTGTCCTCCATTTTTTTTTGCAGTTTTATCATCATCTATTTCTAATTCATCCCTCAACCCTTTCCCTTTCTCCTCCCTCTCCCTCTCCTTCTCTTTCCTCCTTACACCCCTGCTCCAAGAAAAAAGTCTTCTATCATACCTAACAATGCAAAATTATTTATTTGATTTGGGATGAAGTTTGTTCATGATTGGAAGCTCACAGTTGACTGAACGTGACATCAACCCATTTATGAAAGGTTACTGAGATTCATGAATGGCAATGAGCACATTTACAGGCAAATATCAGACAGACAATATCTGAATTCTAGTTTATCTGAGTGGTATATGGTCAATATTTGAATTTTCATGGCATTTATCTAACCTTAAGAAAGAAGTGTGTACATGTTCTTTCTCTAAAGCTGATTGTGATGTCCTTTTCTAAACAATGGTCATGTATTTTTCTGGAATTGTTTCTCCGCTGCATTCAAGCTTGTGAAATAATGTATAATCTGTAATGTACAGCAGTGGCAAATTTACAGCTGTTTAATCTGAAAAGATTAAATTTAAACTTGCAGCAATGCAAAACCTGTGTGTACAGATTTTTAGTTCTTTGGCATTTGCTGTCATGCAAAAGCTTGCTAGTTGCTAAGCAACTGTACAGGAGAAGAATTATTGGATTTTTTTGCCACTGAGATGGAAATCAATCGGTGATACATAGTTTTAGAATAGTTTTAGAATATATGTTGTGTGTGTGGCTAGTTGCTGTCGAGGTGGTGGGATGCAGGGCACTGGGAATAAGGGGATGATTCATGGTGCATGACCCACTCATGTATGTATGTGAACTTTAATGACACCATGTTGCTTGCTGAGAAGATTAGCTAGTGTGCTGAACACATTTTCAATGGCAAATGCTTAATCAGCCAGTTACTGAACCTGCTATTTCTGTTGGCAACCAACCAAGTAGTTTGGTGATTGAGAAGTCTCGCTATGTCAGTGTTCACCGTGGTTTTTTTAATCATTGACTGTATCCAAGAAAAGACAATTGAATTAATTGCACTGTACAGTTATGATTCCAGTCAACAAGCTGGCTGCAATCTGTGTTCACTTAACTCATGCCAGTCATAAAAACCCTCTAGTTCCAATCAGTACTTCTGAACTGATGGTGGTAAGTGGTGGAAGAGCTGTGAATGGAGAGAGAATTAGCCAGGGATATTACCACACTAACTGTGCCACAGAGTCTTAAGTGTGGAAACTGACAGAATTGGGCTTGAAAGTTGTACTCCAGAGGCTGAATTGCCTCCTGACTTAAGGTCGGCGTATGCAGGAAGAATGACCGCTTAGACAAATGAGTGGCAAAAATCATTGGCTGGTATTTTCCACTTGGTTTCATTTAATTTAAGGAAAATTGTCTGCTGGTAAGCCTAGAAGGAGAAAAACAGGTCTCACTTTGTCAGGATTGGGAAATTAAACTGCTTAAATTCATAAAAAGGTAAAATGTTAATTGAAGTAACTTCTAATGTGTTTTTAGAGAGTCTTTACATTCGGGGATAAGCACCCCCTCCCCCCCAAAAAAAATACATGATATGCACAAATTTAAAATCTGCATGGAGTCCTTGAACAAAATCATGTCATCACTGAATTTTCTAGTCATTTCATGACCATGTTTCAAGAATAGATTATATTTGTTTATTTTCTGTTCAATGGTTCAGTTTAATATAAAAAATCTTAACACCTTTTTCAGCTTCACTTGGTACCAGATTGCTGCTGCTTCTGCTTTTATACCAAATAATGTACAATTGGAAATTCATTGTTTGTTTTCAACACGTGATAATATTTTCACCAAGCTAATTGAATGTTTAAGTATCAAGTCAGGAGGCAGTTCACCCTCTGGAGTACAACTGCCAAGCCCAATTCTGTCAGTTTCCACACTTAAGACTGTGGCACAGGTTAGTGTGGTAATATCCCTGGCTAATTCCCTCTCCATTCACAGTTCTTCCACCACTTACCACCATCAGTTCAAAGGAAGATTAGGGAGTATTAGAGCTTAAAAAAATGAGTGATTTATTTTTTTTTCAATATGTCCCTGGATCAAAATGATACGCATCAGAGGTCACAGAAGGAGGCTGGAGAGGAAATCAGGTTGTGCCTAAGGATAAATGGTCTGTCCCTTTTTAGGGAAAAGGAGTTAGAAAATGCTAAGCCTCCTAAAGGAGGGCCATCCGGGGGAGGCGATGGCCTAGTGGTATTAGCACTAGACTATTCGGGGACCCACATTTGATTTCAGCCATGGCAGATGGAGGAATTTGAATTCCATTTTTAAAAAAGTCTGGAATTAAGGGTCTAGTGTTGACCATGCTGATCAACATGATCAACGAAAATCCATCTAGTTTACGAATGATCTTTAGGGAAACAAACTGCTGTCCTTAACTTGTCTAGCCCCCAGCAGTGGTTGACTCTAGGCAATTAGGAATGGGCATTACATGCTGATCCAGCCAGCAATGCCTACATCCCACGAATGAATATTTCAAAAAAAAAGGAAGCAAACGTTTGCCATTCAGACTAATCAGTTTATTCCTAAAAGTGCACAAGCTACTCGGTGACGTGATATTGGAATTGTGAAGTGCAAGTTATGTTTGACTGATTTAAATTTAAGGGGATGTCAATGTGTAGATAAGGGGAACGAAGCAATTGCTGTTTGTTTTAAATTCAGGACCTCGTTGTAGGAATTTAAGAGACAGGAAATGGAAAAATTAAGACCTCCTGGAAAAAGTGTATCTGCATAGATAGAGATGGCTCAGGAAGAGAAGACGGCGGAGTTGTGGAAGCAGAGAAGTTGTTTGTGTTTAACCTGATAGATGGAGATTCTTGATCAGTAGGGAAATTGAGGGGTATGAAGTTTGGGCAAGAAAGTGGACATTTGAATTGTTGGATCAGTTTTTTTAATTGGCAGAGCAGGCTTGAAGGCCAAATGGCCTATTCCTGTTCCTATTTGTTATTGTTCTAAGAATGAATGTAGACAATAGTATGTTTTAAGGTTGTGTACTTCAAGCTGTCAGGTTTTCCATTTTGTAAATGTTAGCATGAGTGCAGTTCGAGTTTTTTTGTCTAGGTACGCACAAAGCTAAAGAACACAGCAGGCACAGCTGGGTGGCAATACAGAGAAACAACATTGTATTGTTAGCAAATAATGACTGGAAATGTATTGTAAGTCATAAAGATTTTAGTAGAAGATGGGAGAAGATCTAAGGTTATGGAGAAATGACACTAGATAGAAAAAGCTAGACACTGCGTTGGGATTCTAGATTTTCAGGTATTACAATCAAATGATGAGTTTGTATATTATATTTCCTGTATCTGGTTTCCCTTGGGAAGGTGGAACTACTGCAGTCCTTGGAGTATAGGGATACCCAGGGTGCTATTATGAAGGGTGTTCCAGGATTTTGTCACAGCAACTGCAAAAAAAAGTGATAAAGTTCCAAATCAGGATGGCATGTGGCTTGGGGACAGTGTGTGGAGCTTACAGCTGATGGTGTTCATGTGTATCTGTTGTCCATGCCCTTGTAGCTGGTAGAGGTCAGACATCTGGAAGTTATAGGAGACATGCATGTACCTTGTGTTACCAAGGGATGTTTTTAGATAAATAGTTGGTTTGTTCGGTAAGCCTGTTGGCCAATAGATATTCTGTATTTTATTAGGTAATGCGATCCAATGTTCATTCTTCTGAGCCACTTGATTCCAGAGGCATGGTGCTGCATTTGCAGTGATGCATAAATGAACAGCCCGGGACTAGTAGCACTGATTTGAAGATTAACATTTCTTTTTACAGTCTCAGCTAAGGATATCTCTTGTATTTCACCACAGTGGGAAGGAAAATATACAATAGAGTTCTTATTCGCAGTACACAGGGTGGTCTTGTGTTTCAATGCTGTTAGCAGACACCAATTTTTCATTCATAAATTGCAATCTAGCAGCTTTGTATTTGTAACAAAACTGGATAGATCTAAACCCCAAGGATTCCCGTAGTGCATTGTGGAGACCCATCACCAAGTTCTCAAGGGAAATTGGGTATAGATAATAAATGCTGGGCTCGTCAGTGACTTCCTCATCTCATGAATGAATAAATTTTAAAGATATGCAGTGCAGATTCTCTGATTGTTCTGTTGCTTGTTTATTATTGATGTATCAATGGAGCAATAACGAGTACAACAACACAAGAGTTCAGTCTTTGCTATGGATTATAATGTTTGTTTTCTATCACTTGCTATTCCATAGAACAACGATGTACCCAAATCTCTGAAGTGAAACTTGGGCCGAATATTTTGTGATTAGAGTCAGCAGTGCTCCCAGCCGGGCTATGGTTGACTCCATTTGGCCAGGTGGGTTGTGAGTGAGCCTATCTATTCAAGTCAGCAACTTTGGAGTGCCAAGCGATAGATCACATGACATAATGACCACATGACCACCTTTGTTCACAAAGGCACATTCTGAACTCTGGCTCTCTGATGAAGGGTCTAGGCCCGAAACGTCAGCTTTTGTGCTCCTGAGATGCTGCTTGGCCTTCTGTGTTCATCCAGCTTCACACTTTATTATTCTGAACTCTGGCTATTGTTTTCGAAGCTTGCTGCCAGACTGTCATTAAAGTGCATGATATTCACTTGAGATGATTTATGTCATAATTACAGGAGAGTTTGCATTGATTTCATGTAAATTGGTATGATCCACACAGTGTTTATTTTTGCTGTACCTTAAAAAGCAGCGTCTGTTGGTGTGGCATTATCATCTGGCATACGTGCAGAGTTAGTCTTCCCCAGAAAAAAGCAAGAAATCTGCACCAAGTATCTTGGACTGAACGCTATTGAGATACCTTTGTGTGCAGTCAGGCTAATTCGGTCAAGAGGTGTTGAGGTTCTTTCAACTTTGAACTTCATGAGTCATAACAGTCAACCTGGATCAATGCAGTATTGATTAGAAGCTATCCTACCCTGTACAATCTTACAATAAATTAAATGTTCGTTAAAAATGGCTGAATGCCTTCAAAAATCATCAAGCATCAGTAAACAGCGTGTATTTTCCACTTGTAAGGCAGGCTATGTATTCCTATAAAGAAGTTAAATCACAGGTGAATGTGAAAGACAATATCTACATGTACAAAACTGAGCTTCTCTCAGCTATCAAAGAAAGACTGTCCCAATACCTAGCCCAATGAAATTACATTGACTTTTCACTTCTTGGCTGTTAGTTGGAAGTTCCCCAGGTTAAATCCTTTTTGCAATTTGATTTCTCATTAATTTGCACTTGGTTTATCAGTTTATATCAATAAACATCAATGCTGCAAAATTATTTTTACAGATAAATTTGGAGATTCAAGTTGATAACTAGTGTGAAGGGATGATCTAACTGAATAGAAATGTTAGTTACTCATCCCGCTTTATCTTATGAAAACTTCATACAGCTTTTCTCCCACCTCAAACTGCTGCTGTACTTTTTGAAGCCCCCAAATAATTAGTAATCTTGTAAGCCTATTGTTACTCCTGTTGTTGTAGTATCTGGCTGAAGAAAGCATTTGTTCAGGTTGCTGGTTAAGATAATAAGTACACCTGCTTGGGAGTCCCAGTGGCAATCCTTTAATAACAATTACCATCCTTTAAATACACTTGAGAAAGCAACTGCAATATGAGTGGCAGCAGCACAATCTGCTGTTGTGACGTACCTGTTTTTCAGGCAAAGCTAGGCAGTTTGTACTGAATTCATTTGTTGGATGTCCTATAGTTTTGGGATGTTCCCCTGTTTTACTTTTATCATTTCTTCACATTTTATTTTACCTCATCTCATCTTGTTTAATTAGACTGTGTTTGGGGCAGTCCACCCATATATGCTTTATGCAGTAGTGTATTTCATGTGCTTTATTTTGAACAATCAGGTAATTCTAATTTCACAAGTATGCCATTGTTTTAACTATTTTAGTGATCTCTTGCTAAACTAGATGTTGCAAGCCCATTGAACAGTTTTGTCAAATAGAATACTTTTTGATGATTCCTGGATGAATAGTCAGCATCGTTCTATCCATGAAAGGTGATGGACGTATAGCAAACAAATCCACTTCAGACAGGATGTGTCCTCTCTGATGAAGGGCCGAGGCCCGAAACGTCAGCTTTTGTGCTCCTGAGATGCTGCTTGGCCTGCTGTGTTCATCCAGCTCCACACTTTGTTATCTTGGATTCTCCAGCATCTGTAGTTCCCATTATCTCTGCCTATGGTGCATCCTTGTTGGCTGAAAAGGTCAATCCTTGAATGACAGGTTCAGCCAAGTGTCTGTCACAAAGCCGCTGAGTGTTATTATTGTTTTTCAGCAATGGCGTCTGTTGCCATGACACTGTAGTACAGATTATAATGGTGGTCCGCACCAACCAGAAGGTGCTGCATTTTCTTGTCATCCAGGCCCCAGATGTGATAATTGATGATAATGGATGAGTGCAGGTGCAATAACACTCCAGTGGACCCCAACTGGGATGAAGCAGTTTGCTTGTTTAACACTTCATTTCATTGTATGCTTTACCATCTGTAGGATGCCTGAAGCAATCCTCCACAGCATCCATAAAATCAAGGAGTTCTATCTCATCTAGTAATGCATGGGAATGTCATCCCATGTTTTAAATTTCCCTCCCTTGTTATCCACCATCCAGACTTGTCAACCAATCATTAAAATGCTGAGCCAAAACAAAAGTGTTCTGTCAAACCTCTGCAGGTGCAGTGACTAAGCAGCCATGCCTAGTCCCACATACTTTAATTTTGTCTGTAACCTTGTTAGTTCCTTATCCTCAACGTCCTGACTAACTCCTTTTAAAATTACTTCCAGATAGACTTCTACCACCTTTTTCAATTTGTGTGTTACCGGTTTCAGTAACTCTTGAGTGAAAACTATTTCTCGCCTCTCCTCTTGAGTTTTTTGCCATTGATTTCAAATTCAGGACCGCATTATAGGAATTTTTTTCCACTTATTCTCAAAACCTCTCATTTTCTTACCTTGCCAGTAGGTCACCTCTTAACCCCCTACGTTCTCCAAGACAATCCCATCTTTTCCAATTTCTCATAACTGAAGCTGCTCATTCCTGAGAACAAATCGATAAAGCTTTCCTGCTTCTCTGATCTGCTTGCTTCATCTAGCTGTGTTCATCTAGCTCTACACCTTGTTATCTCTGCACCCTTTGTAAGGCTGTTGCACCTTACATATGGTGCTCAGAAATGGCAATTATAATCCAGACTCAAACAAATTACAGTTATGAATTAATTCAAAGAAAGTTTACACTTTAGGTATCTTTTGGTGTCAGGTGTGTTATAATCATATGGTCCCAATGGTCCCCACTTGTTGCTCCAGTTGGAAATACATGCTGGTTGGTTTATTTACATATTTCAAAATAGTCTGCTTTTTTTTCAGCAATAGAGAATGCACCCTCTCCGTCACTATCTGTCTTCCTGTGAAATGCTGCTGTTTATATTTAACTTCTAAGTTGAAGATCCAGCTTTAGGTGTCTGTACCTGAAGGCTCCCTTGAATTATTGCCAATCAGATGAGCACTGGAACCTTTTTTCTTCAGTACTTGCATTGGGAATTTACATTTTTTTTGGAAGGAACACAGAAGGTGAGCACTCAGATCGAAACTAGTACTGCCCCTTGAGAGCGCAGAGCTGAGAGCTTCATCCTGCAGAAAACTAGAGCTGTCCCATAAGCAAAATAAAATTGAGGCAGCACAAACAAGTAAGACAATCCACATGAATGTACATGCCCTCGGTTTCTGTCCAGACTCAAAGAACATGCTGGAAGTGTTAGAATGGGAGAGATGAAATATGCAGGCTATAGATAATATGTGATGATTTTGTGATAAATCAACCACAGATACTGCAGTACTGGGTGCAGATGGTTATTTACTGTCCAGTAAATAATTATACCAGCATGAGTGCACGCACACACCCTGAAGCTCAGTAAGTTTATCTAGTGAATAACTGAGAGGATTGATGCTCCGCTTTGAGCTGCATTAGTTTAGTTCAGTTTGTATGAACAGCAGAACAATAGACCTCAACTTCAAAGGCCATGTTTATTGTTTTCCTGTTCCTGAGTTGCCATCCAGCAATTATTATGGAAGTGGACATGTGTTAATTTTATAAATTAAGTTTGTGTGTGTGTATGTGAGCTGGCATTAGTTAGATCTGTACATGAAGACTTTGAATTTATCTTGATAAAGACATATGGAAACTGACAGAATCTCTGAAGATAACCTGACTAGAAGTTTGGTTGAAAGAATTTTACGAATGCAAAGAGGGAGGGATGTCAGGAGGGTGCCTGAAAGAATATACAGGTGGCTAAAGTTGTGCCTTTGGCTGTGCTTAGAAATAGAGCATACGGAAGTGTGAAGGAAGGGGGTTATTGGTAGAAAAGGTTGCAAACAAAGCTGAAATAGTGGAAAGATTTGATTATGAAGATTTTTAACTTATTGTCTTGGGAATAAGAAACCAGTGTAGATCAGTAATGACAGGTGACTGCAGGTCTTGCTCAGTTTTTCTAGGGATGGCTGACAGCTTTGCTGGTCTGTCAACACTCACCCCTTTAAGTGGTAACTGAAAGAGATGGTGTGAGTGAGGTGGAGGAATAAAGTTGAGATTCTAATGCAGAAGAGAAGCAAATCAGAACTGGAAGAAAATATATTGCTCGAAATGTCAAAAGCCAAGAGAGAGGAACAGTGTTAAATTCAGAGCACTTGATACCTATTGTGACAGCTGAAAAGAAAGCTCTGTTTTAATATTGTGCCTTTCAAGACCAGAAGCTATAGTAAATCATGGGCAGAATGGTGCAAAATTTAAGTCATGTATTCAGTGTTTGTCGTGATATTGACTCAATAACTGTTTGGTGCTAGTTTCGTCTATAGTTGAAGTTAGTAAGCATGTAAATTTGCATGTTTTCAAGCCTATATTTGGTTTCAGCAAAGATCTAACTGGATCTACTATTGGGATGCGCTAGTAGTGCAGATGTGGTATGCTGTACTTTCTTTTCATCTCAGTTCTTTGAGGATGGTGTACATCATCTGGTTTTAGGTTGTCTTTCAGTCAATAAAGAATGATATTGAAGATATTATTACAGCGTTGCTTTAATGTTTTTGTGCCGTTTCTATTTCTCCTGAGGGTGGTCAGTAAAATTTGCAAGACTCTGTGCCAAGCTAAGTTCAAATTGGTGAGTGTCATATCAGTCTCTTTTGCTCAACAAGTAAGGTCGATGGGCGCACACTGACTCTAATTTAGTGTCGAATGTGGTCTCCTCCCCCGTTGAATCCTAGGATGCACAGGAAAAATGGTTCAAAGTGATGATGTGAAGTCTGCTTGGAAGACCATTGGCGACTGAACTTATGAACAGCAGCTGAAACCATGCTGTGTGAATGTCTTGGAAACCAGATCAGAGCAATTCTATGGTTTCAAAGGTGGTGGTGACAGTCAGGTTGGGTGCTCCTAGATTTGGTTCATGATGTACCCTTGCCCTGATTTAAATTCAAATTGATACATCATTATTTATTAAATAGTATTAATTCAAAATAGCATTGTATTTCTTTACTGTTGTTGCTGTCCCAGTTGTAGAACATGTTTTTGATGTAAAGTGGTTGGATACTAAACTAGCGAAATTATTGCAGAATTACTTCTGATGTAAAGGTGAGGTAAAGTTGTCTCTATTTCTGCCTCAACAATAAATATACCTTTTCAGTTGAACTAAACCATGTTTCTACCTCCTATTAAATTCATACATTCATAAAATATAGGGGCAGAATTAGGCCATTCAGCCCATTGGAGTCTGCTGTGCCGTTCGATCATGTGATATGATCCTCACCCCCATTTTTCTGCCATCTCCCCATAACCCTTCAAAGTATTGCCAATTAAAAGTCTGTCTAATTCCTCCTAAATTTACTCACTGTCCTAGCATTGGGGTAGAGAATTCTGCAGATTCACAATCCTTTAGGAGAGTAGTTTCTCCTTAACTCTGTTTTAAATTTGCTACCATCTATCCTAAGACTGTGACCTTTTGACCTAGAATGCCCTACAAGAAGATACATCTGCTCCTCGTCAGTTTCACCTATACCTCTTGTTATCCTGAATGCCTTTATTTGATCTCCCCTCATTGTTCTAAATTCCATAGTACAGGCCTAAACTATTCAATCTCTCTTCTTACAGCAAACCACTCATTTCTGGGATCAATAGTGAACTGCCTCCAATGCCATTATATCTTTCCTCAAATGAGGGGACCAACACTACACAGTACTCCAGGTACAGCCTCACCAATGCCTTGTACAGTTGCAACAATACTTCCTTACCTTTTATATTCTATTCCTTCTGCTATAAAAGCCAACATTCCATCACTTTCTTTATTATCTGCTGAACCTGTATGCTAGTTTTCTGTGACTCATGAACAGGGACATCCAGATCCCTCTGCATTGGAGCCCCCTGAAGTTTCCTTCCCACTTAGGTAATGGGCCGCATTCCCTTTTTTCTGGCCAAAGTGCACAACTTCACATTGATCTGCATTAAATCCCACCAGCCACTTTTTGGACCACTCTACTAATCTATCTATATGCATTTGAAAGATTCTTATTTCCTCATTACAATTTAATGCCCTGCTTATTTTTGTCACCCACAAATTTGGCTGTAGAGACCTCTATTCCTGCATCCAAGTTGTTCATGCTCTTAAGCCACATAAGTTCTCTGGAAACCTTAGTGTCTAAACAACCTTTAGCTGTCCCATACTGTTGGAACCCAGGTTTTATCTTCAGGGCAGTGCAGAAGTGCTCCTGTTGACATTGGTGCATCTAAGACTGGAAGAAGGATTCTTCTAGTGTTTATGCGTACTACTACTTAAATGATTCTTACTGCAAGCTCATTCTTTCTGATGAGGACCATGTTGGGCTTGTTTGTAATGCATTTCATTGTCAAACAGCCTACCAGAACTCGCCTCTCTGATGAAGGGTCTAGGCCTGAAACGTCAGCTTTTGTGCTCTTGAGATGCTGCTTGGCCTGCTGTGTTTATCCAGCTCCACACTTTGTTACCAGAACTCACCATTGTGAATCATACTTGAAGAATTCCCATTTAGACAGTTTAAGAGAATGTCTAACTCTGAAGGAACTGTGCTGCAACAAGATAACAAGAGGTGGAGTCAAAGGGAAGAATAGAAGACTTGCACGTCTAGTTTGTCTCCATTGCAGTGAAACTAGCTTTGAAACATGAGGTTGATTCCATAGTATCAGTGACCTAAATATATTGCAGGAGTGCTTGTGTAGTAGAGAACAGTCCCTATTTCAGTCACAGTTAAAAAACTTAGTGCACTGTGTGGTACTTGGTATCCACAGGAGCTAATCTAAAGAACGCTGAGTGAGATTTATTCTCTTGGATTGTAATTTTCTGTAATTTCCAATCCATTTTGGAAGCAATTTGACTGTTTCCAAACCCAGTCCTGGTATCACAGAAGCATTGTAATGATCAAAATCAAAATTCGTTCATTCTTTGTTATTTTGCACTCCAATCACCTAATTCATTGTTCTTGCTCTTTGTTTTGCAAAGTTGTTCCTCTTATTTAGGATAAGACTGTAAATTTGAAGGCATATCACACTGCAGTAAAAATTGCCATAATATGTCATTTAGTTCAACTTTATGCAGCAACATTGACAATATTGTATACAGGAACAAGGCCAGACCTACTTGGGGTGGGGGGAAACTGGGAATAAAGGAACAAGCTTAGGCCAATTTAGTGCCTTGAGCCTATTTGGCAGCCCTGTGAGAGAATGACCGATCACTGGTTTTATTATCGTGGTTTTTTTAAACCTCAAATCAAATAATAAATGATTGTCAGTCTCAAATTAAAATTAACAAATGCACAAATCGAAGTTCATCCTGGTTGAAGAGTGTGTTCCAAGCTTCTACCACCCTTTTAACGTAGAAGTATTTCCTGCCTTTACTGCCGAAAAGGCTGGCACAAATTTTTAGCCTATGGCCTTAGACTTAGACTCTTTAACCAGGAGAAAAGGTTTCTTTCTCTCTGCTTCGTCAACTCGGCTGAATATTTTCTAAATTCTGGTGATTTCTTTCGGTTTATTGGCTTATTTTAGCTTCACAATATACTTCCCTTTCTACTGTTTATAGTTTTCACCAGTACTTTTGCCATTGGCAATTTTTAATGTGTACTTTCATATGTATTTGTACCAACAAACTATCACATAATCATGGTGAATAATTGAAACCCTGTCTCTCATCCCTGTGGAACGCAACCAGAGTACCTGTTATCCCTACTGTGCCAAGTTGATAACTTGCCTTGAATGTCATGCGCTTCAGCCAGTGTTCCCTTTTAAATTGTGTAGTGAGCTGCAATTGGCAACATGCCAGGCAGTAAACAAACATGTCATGGACAAGCACCATTTTCTTTTAAGATGCATGGTCGTGCATTAATCTTAAAAAGCAATAGAGTGCACCCAGATAAAACATTAGAGGGATCACTCACTAGCCAACTTTATTAGGCTGTTATGTGGAATTTTATCATTTTGTCGAGAAATACATGTAGACATGCCTATGTCCCATTACTTAGCCATCTCTTTCAAAAACAGAATGATACAATATGTTGGATGTGACCTACCTGCTGCATATTCATGCAGTTTCTGTTGGATTGGCTGACTATTTTTAAGTTGTTTCCTTAATGATACACTTTAATTTCTCGCCAACAGATCTGATCGGGTTAAACCAGGGAAGTATCATGTCTGACATCTTTGATTAAAAAGAGGTGACCAAGTGTGTAGATGATGGTAGTGCCGTTGAAGTAGTCCATGTGGATTTCAGTTAGGCCTTTAACAAGGTGTTGAATGGAAGATAGGTCAAGAAGGTTGGAGCCCATGAAAGCCAGGGCAAATTGGCAAACTGGACCCAAAATTGGCTGAGTGACAGGAGGCAGTGATGGATGAGGTTATTTTTGTGGCTGAGAACTTGTGAACAACAGGGTTTGGTGTTGTGTCTTTGCTGTTTGTGTTGTACATTAATCATCTAGACACAAATTTGGGAGTTTTGATCACTAAGGCAAAGATGACATTTTAAATTGGTGTTGTCAACAAGCCTTAAATTACTAGGTCATAGATAAAGTGAATGGCAGGTGTCTTTATCCTAAGGTGGGGAGTTTCACAAGTAGGGGGCATATTTTTAAGGTGAGAGAAGAGAGATTTTAAAAAAGACATGAAGGGGCAACCTATTTTATAGTAGTTGGTGTGTGTGGAATAAACTGGCAGAGGAAGTGGTGATGCAGATACAGTTACAATGTTTAAAAGACATTTGGGTAATTTCAAAGAATGAGAAATATTTGGAGGGATATGGGCCAACTGCAGGTAGGTGAGATTAGTTTAGTTTGCAGTTATGTTTGGCATGGACTTGTTTGACCGAAGGCTCTGTTTCTGTGCTGTATGACTGACTGTGCCAATTTGAGTGCACTTTTGATCACAATTGGTTGGCTTATTCCATGTTTTTGCCTTGTTTCATCTGTTGACCTTGTATAGAGGCACCTTTGTTTGAGTTGCTTTTAGGCAGTATGTATGTTTTGTTATGCAGCCATCTATTTTGAATGTTTGTGCTTCAGATCAACACACAAGACAGGGCTCTCAGAGTGAGAATCAAATTTTCAAAATGTAGAATGAAACTTTTTCAAGCACTAGTGCAGTGTGACAATTGAAACTTGTTGCTTATTTGTCATCTCACCTGGGCACCATAAATTTCATCCTGAACACAGGGTGATTGTCAACCCCAGCTGAATGATATAAGAATAATGAATAATTTAAGTAAGCAGGAGTTTTTAACAACCTGACAACTTCAGAATCAAAACAATGGAATGAATTTTTAATGTCAATAGATGTCTGTTTATTTGGACTCAACTCTCAGTATTGTTAATTTGTTTAGGAGAGTGTTTCTTCCCTGCATAGAATGATCAGTAAGGGGAGTTTTTTGTGCTGTCATATTTTCCTCTGTTTCTGAAGAAGGGTTCCGACCCAAGATGTCAACTTTTCTACTCCTCAGCTGCCTGGCCTGCTCTGTTCCTGCAGCTCCGGACTCTCTGTTATCTCTGACTCCAGCATTGGCAGTTCTTACATTTTTTTTGTGCTGTAATCTGTCTTTATTTATTCATGGGATGAGTGTCACTGGCTGGGCCAGTATTTATTGCCAATCCTGGTTGTCCTTGAGGTGGTGATGAGTCACCTTCTTAAACCCTGAAGTCGATCTGGTGTAGGAACCCCACAATGCTGTTATGGCATGAGTTCCAGGATTTGATCCAGTGACAGTGAAGTAATACTGTATGGTGAGTAGCTTGGAAGTGCACTTAAAGGTAATGGTGTTCCCATGCATCTTCTAGATGTCCTTCTAGATGATAGTGGACGTGGTTTGGAAGGCTTTGTGTGAGGAACATTGGTAAATTTCTGCAGTGCGTGTTGTAAATGTTCAGTACTGCAGCTACTAAGTGTTGGTGGTGTAGGAAGTGGATGTTTGCAATGTTGTGCTAATCATGCTGGCTATTTTGTCCCGGTTGGTATCAAGTTTCTTAAGTACTGGAATCATAGAATCCCTACAGTGTGGAAACAAGCCCTTCAACCCAACAAGTCCACACCAATCCTTGGAGCATCCCACCCAGACCCATCCCCCTAATCTATACATCCCTGAACACTATAGGCAATTTAGTTTGACCAATCCACCTAGCCTGCACATCTATGGACTGTGGGTAGCACCCAGAGGAAACCACGTAGACATGGGGAGAGCGTGCAAACTCTACACTGACAGTCGACCAAGGCCGGAATCAAATCCGGGTCCCAGGCGCTGTGAGGCAACAGTGCTAACCGTTGAGCCACCATGCTGCCCTGTGTCAAAGTTATGTTTGGCTTATTGCCAAAAAACTTTGCAATTCAGCTTCTGTTTGCAGTTAAGCATTGTAAGCAGCAATTTTGAAACTGCCAAGTGCAAATTCATTGGTGTGTTTTTTCACCTTGTAATATTAACTATTTTTTGTGGAATTTCTCTTTTGGCCCCTTTAAAACTCTTTGAAATAGAGAAAACAGAGAAATCTTCACCAGAGGTAATGGGAACTGCAGATGCTGGAGAGTACAAGAAAATGAAGTGTGAAGCTGGATGAACACAGCAGGCCAAGCAGCATCTCAGGAGCACAAAAGCTGTTGTTTCCGACCTAGACCCTTCATCAGAGAGGGGTATGGGGACAGGGTTCTGAAATAAATAGGGAGAGGAGGAGGCAGATCGAAGATGATAGGTGTAGAGGAGAGTATCGGTAGGGAGGGGATAATTCAGTCCGGGGAGGACGGACAGGTCAAGGGGGCAGGATGAGGTTAGTAGCTAGGAAATGGAGGTGCGGCTTGAGGTGGGAGGAGGGGATAGGTGAGAGGAAGAACAGGTTAGGGAGGTGGGCATGAGCAGGGCTGGTTTTGGGATGCAGTGGGGGGAGGGGAGATTTTGAAGCTGGTGAAATCCACATTGATACCATTGGGCTGCAGGTTTCCCAAGCGGAATATGAGTTGCTGTTCCTGCACCCTTCGGGAGGCATCATTATGATACTGCAGGAGGCCCAGGATGGGCATGTTGTCTGAGGAATGGGAGGGGGAGTTAAAATGGTTAGTGACTGGGAGGTGCAATTGTTTATTGCGAACCGAGCGTAGGTGTTGTGCAAAGCGGTCCCCAAGCCTCCGCTTTGTTTCCCTAGTGTAGTGGCAGCCATAACGGGTACAGTGGATGCAGTATACCACATTGGCAGATGTGCTGGTGAACATCTGCTTGATATGGAAAGTCATCTTGGGGCCTGGGATGGGGGTGAGGGTGGAGATGTAGGGGCAAGTGTAGCACTTCCTGTGGTTGCAGGGGAAGGTGCTGGGTGTGATGGGGTTGGAGGGCAGTGTGGAGCGGACCAGAGAGTGTGGTCTCTCCGGAAGGCAGACAAGGGTGGGGATGGAAAAATGTCTTAGGTGGTGGGGTCGGATTGTAGATGGCGGATCTTGGGTGGTGGTGTGGGATTGTAGCTGGCTGATCTTGGGTGGGGTCAGTTTGTAGATGGCAGATCTTGGGTGGTGGGGTCGGACGCAGCATCCTCCGACACTTCCGTCATCTACAATCCCCGCCTCCCTAACCTGTTCTTCCTTTCACCTATCCCCTTCTCCCACCTCAAGCCACACCTCCGTTTCCTGCCTACTAACCTCATTCCGCTCCCTTGACCTGTCCATCCTGCCCGGACTGACCTATCCCCTCCCTACCTCCCCACCTGTACTCTCCTCTCCACCTATCTTCTCCTCTATCCATCTTCGGTCCACGTCCCCCCTCCCCCTATTTATTTCAGAACCCTCTCCCCATCCCCCTTTTCTGAAGAAGGGTCTAGGCCCGAAACATCAGCTTTTATGCCCCTAAGATGCTGCTTGGTCTGCTGTGTTCATCCAGCTTCACACTTTGTTATCTAGAAATCTTCACCAGATCAAATTACATTTTTTAAGAGGCTTTCTTTCATAAATCAGCAGAAAAGTTTGATTGGTGAACTGAATGGATTTGCATTGATTATGTTCCCTTGTGTTGATGAACCCATTCTGCAGTACATATAAGTTGTCAGCATCATCAATATTGCCATGATCCGTGATCAGTTAGATAAAGAAATTGGATGTAGAGGAAGCAATGGTGATCCTCCTATTACTCCTAAAGATGAGATCGTGAAGTATATAGAAGTGCATGGTAAAATGAGGCTGAGTCACCATGGCTTCTTCAAGAAGAGGTCATGCATGCCAAATCTGTTCGAATCTTTTGAGGAGGTGATGACCAAGTTAGATAAAGGAGACTGAGGGAATGTATCTATTTACATTTCCAGAAGGCATTTGACAAGGTGTCATGCAGGCAGCTGCTAAGTAAGAGCCGTTGTTGTTAGGGGCAAGGTGCTGGTATGAATAAAGGGTTGGCTGACTGGCCAAAAGCAAAGTGTGGGGATAATGGGGTATTTTCCAGACTGGCAGTGGTGACTAGTGGTGTTCTGCAGGGGTTCGGATTGGTACCACAGTATTCATATTGTATGTTAATGATCTGGATGAAGCAACTGGAGGCATTGTTCGGTTAAGATGACAGAAAGATAAGTGGAGGGACAAGTAGTATTGAGGGGGTAGAAGGCTGCGTAATGAGTTGGACGAGGCCAAAGTAGTAGCAAATGAAATGCAGTGTCAGAAAGTAAGCGGTTACGTACTCACTTAAGAAGAGACATAGACTGTGCTCTAAGTGGGGAAAGCTTTGGAAATCTGAAGCACAAAGGGACTTAGATGTCCTCGTTCAGGATTCTAATAGGGTTAATGGCAGTTTGAAAAGCAAATGCAATGTTAGCATTTATTTTGAGAGGGCTAGGATGCAAGAGCAAAGATGTACTGCTGAGGCTGTGATCAGGCCATATTTGGAATATAGTGAGCAGTTTTTGAGCCCCGTATCTAAGAAAAGATGTGTTGGCCTTGGAGAACTTCTAGAGGAGGTTTCGAAGAATGATCCTGGCGATGAAAGTCTTGTCATATGAGGAGTGGTTGAGGACACTGGGTTTGTACTCGATGGAGTTTAGAAGTGCAGGGGAGCATATGATTTGAAACTTGCAGAATACTGAGGGTCCTGGATACAATGTTTGCAGAGACTATCATTCCATTTGTGGGAGAGACTTGGACCCGAGGGCCCAGGCTCAGTGTAGGAATGACCCTTTAGAATGGAGATCAGGAATTTCTTCAATGAATGAATGTGGTGAATCTGTGGAACTTCATGACCCAGAAGGCCATGGAGGGCAAGTCATGAGTGTGTTTAGTGATAGATTCTTGTGGTTATGAAGGAGATCAAAGGTTTTATGGAGAAGGTAGGAGAGAGGATATCATTCTCAACCATTCTCTCTTGTCCTTTCTTGCTGTCTCTCAATATATTAATATTTCTGGTCATCCTAAATTATTGAACATGGGCAGTTTTAACTGATGAATGAATAACCACTGAGAATCATAAGAATTGAGAGTAAAGTTTTTAGTAGCTTTACTGTTAAAGCTGAGGTCACTTTCTGAAAAGGATGCCTTGATGTTAAAGAAATCTTCTCACGGGTAACTTTGGTTCAAGCAATCCAGCTCATAGTTACATCGTGACGTGGCTGGTTACGTTCTTGTTAGCTATCCGTCTAGTACTGTTTAATTTAACAAGAAAGAAAATGTATACTCTTGCTGACCCACCAGCGTGGTCTTAAATGGTCTTGGAATGATATACAAATCTTATCATTGTTGTGTGTAACTGAGTAAGTTTAATTCCCTTTAAATAAACAATTTCAGGATCATTACCATTGTTTATAGAATTTATTTCATGACTCAATTTAGAATTAGCCTCCTGGGTCCTTATTGCTGTATATGATATAGAATCTGATTTTTAATTTTCAGAGGATTGCAAGGTTAGCTTGGTTTTCAGTGAAAACTACAAATTGCTTTACTAGCAAATTTGCAGAAGCGCGAAACATATCTGGAATCATGCCATAAGTCCAATGCAGAGAATATGGAATAGATACCACGCAGGCTTGTCAGCTGACTTTTATAAGTTGGTATCTCTAGTGCAAGTATAAAATCCGGGCCCCAAGATGACTTTCCACATCAAGCAGATGTCCACCTGCACATCCGCCAATGTGGTATACTGCATCCGCTGTACGAGGTGTGGCTACCTCTACATTGGGGAAACCAAGCGGCGACTTGGGGACCGCTTTGCAGAACACCTACGCTTGGGTCGCAGTAAACAACTGCACCTCCCAGTCACGAACCATTTCAACTCCCCCTCCCATTCCTTAGACGACATGTCCATCCTGGGCCTCCTGCAGTGCCATAACGATGCCACCTGTAGGTTGCAGGAACAGCAACTCATATTCCGCTTGGGAACCCTGCAGCCCAATGGTATCAATGTAGATTTCGCCAGCTTCAAAATCTCCCCTCCTCCCACTGCATCCCAAAACCAGCCCAGCTCGTCCTCGCATCCCTAACCTGTTCTTCCTCTCTCCTATCCCCCCTCCCACCTCAAAAGCACCTCCATTTCCTACCTACTAACCTCATCCCGCCTCCTAGACCTGTCCATCCACCCCAGACTGACCTATCCCCTCCCTACCTCCCCACCCATACTCTCCTCTCCACCTATCTTCTCCTCTATCTATCTTCAGTCCGCCTCCCCCTCTCTCCCTATTTATTTAAGAATTCTCTCCCCATCCCCCTTTTCTGATGAAGGGTCTAGGCCAGAAACGTCAGCTTTTGTGCTCCTAAGATGCTGCTTGGCCTGCTGTGTTCATCCCGCCCCACACTTTGTTCGCTCGGAATTGATATGGCACCAGTTTTATATGCTGCTTCATCATACTAAATGGTTGTGATGCAAGGAGGCATGTCCAGCATGCTTAGTGGGGGGGAGAAAGGGAGACATTTAATAGGAACGATTGACTTTAATGTTTGTGAATAGAGTTTGTAGTATGAGTTGTTAGCCTTGTATGATTTTTCCTGGCCATGCGACAGCTTTTGTAGTGATCCATCTCTTTGTGACTAGAGGCACTATCAATTACAAGATGTCACTGAAAGCTTTGGAACCTTTCACAGTAAAGACATTATGTAAGTTCTAAGTATATAAAATGTGAGGCTGGATGAACACAGCAGGCCCAGCAGCATCTCAGGAGCACAAAAGCTGACGTTTCGGGCCTAGACCCTTCATTCTCCAGCATCTGCAGTTCCCATTATCACTTATATAAGTTCTAGTTGTGACAACATGGAACTCTCTCAACACTGAAGAAATGTTTATTTCAGATTCTTGTGCTTGTCATAAATTGAGCTTGCACCGATGATATTTATAGGTGCAGTGCAGATAACTGACACATTGACATTTCAGTTTTGGCTGTTTTTTAAATGTAAGCAAAGCCATAAATTTGTTTATAATGTTTAGTTTTGCTGTACAATGTCCTGACTAAATTTCTTCCTTAGGGAGGATTCTTCTAAGACTCATTATGTAGCTAACTATGTGAAATGTTAACGAGTATTAATCAACACTTGTGTTGAAATATGGTGGTAACTATATTGGACATTTTGAAACCTTAAAAACCCAAGCAATTAGGAATGAAAAAAATAGAAACAGGAATAGACTGTTCACCATGCTTCGCCATCAAATTAGGTCACCATATTTCAGTTCCCTTAATCCATATTTCTGTGTCATTAGTCTCAAGAAATCTATTAGTTTCTGTCTTGAACATATTTTATTAGTGACCCTTCTCATCTCTTCGATGTAGAGAATTCCTTAGATTTACCTACTTTAGGTGAGAGAAGAACGCCTCATCTCAATTTTAAATGGCCTACCTCTTATTTTGAGATTTTGCTTCCTGGTCTTGACTCACTTAACAGTGAACCATCCTATTTGTAACTACCTAGTCAAGCCCTGTAAGACTTGTGTAAGTTTTAATTAGATCACCTCTTATTCTTTGATACTTTTGACAATGCAGATAGATTCCTCAGTCTATGCCCCTGAGCCATCCCGTTACACTCTCCGGCTCTGTATCATTCCATTGATAAGGAGACCAAAACTACACAAAAAATTCCAGGTATGTTCTTGCCAAGGCTCACACTATTCAATTTCAGCCAGACACCTTTACTTCTCTATTTGAATCTGCTTCTGACAAAGGCCAGCATGTGCTCCTGAGATGCTGCTTGGCCTGCTGTGTTCATCCAGCTTCACACTTTATTATCTTGGATTCTCCAGCGTCTGCAGTTCCCATTATCTCATGTCAATTTGCTTTGGTTGCTGATTGTCGTAACTGCATGCTAACTTTTTAAGTGACTCATGATCAAGTACATTCAAGTTCCTCTGAGCAGGAACACTTCCCAGCTTATCACCATTTAAAGAATTTTTTCTTTTTTTTAAACCAAAGTGGATCACTTCACATTAATGCACATTAAATTCCATTTACCATGCTCTTGACCATACGTCAGCCTATCCAAGTCAGCTTAGCCTCGTAGCATCTTCCTCAACTTGCATTCCGATCTAGTTTTGTGGAGTCAAATCATATTACAATTGGTCCATGCATCAAAAACATTATATAGTTAGTGAACAGTGGTTTCAATACTGACACTTGTGATAGCCCACTGGTGAACAACCTCCCACCATGAAAATTATCTGTCTCTTCGTATTGTCTGTTACCCCAAATACCATGCACACTAATTTTGGTTATTAACCTTCCAAGTGGGACTTCTATTAAAAAGTTTCTGAAAATCCACGTATTCACCGATCTAATTTTCTTTTGTGCTAAAATTAAGTTTTGCAAAATAACTCTTCCAGTTTTGTGAAACGTTACCCTTTCATAAATCTGATGACTCTTCCCAATTTAGCCATTCCTTTCGTAGTGTCCAATTAAAACTTTAGTACTGATTTCAACATTTTCCATGCCATTGATTTCAAACGAACACGTTAGTTTTCTTTTCTTGCTCTCTCTTTTTAAATTTGCTACTTTACTGCCTGCAGGAATTTGTAGAATAATGAAAGATAATCACCAAAGTATCTATCAACTCTATAGCGCTCACCATCACGCCCTGGGATTTAGTTCAGTGATCCAGCGATTTTAGATCTTTAATCCCATTGATTTTTCAAGAGCTACCTCACACTAATGTAGATTTCTTTCAATTCTTCAGTTTCACAAGTACCTTTGTTACCTGTTTTCTGGGAAATTTCCTGTATCGTCATCTACGAGGACAGGTAAAGCAATTGTTTAGTTTTTACACTATTTTCCTGTTCTCCTACAAATCTGCCCATGTGTAATTGGTTGACATTTGTAGTAGCTGTTCTTTTTTCTTTTTAACATATCTAAAGAAGCTTTTATGGTTGACCATTGTTTCTCACCAGCTTGTGTTCCGCATTTCCTTTTCTCTTTCTTTATCATTTTCTATTTCTTTATCATTTTCTATTTCTCATTTGCTGGCTTCGAAATTGCTCCACATCCTGTGGTTTCCTCTTTTTCTAGCATCCTTTGAAGTATTTTATTTGACCTATATAATCTTTAATTTCTTTTGTTAGCTACAGTTGATCTACCCTTCCCAATGTGCATTTGTCTCCTTCATATTCCCTAAAGACTGCTTTCAGAAACCTCCCTCCCTTTGATATTGTGACGACTGTGACCTTTGGCTTTTCACCATCCCATAGGAAAATATCCTGCATCTGCACTGAGACATCCTGACCCTGACAACGGGGAGGCAATATACTATCGTAGAGATGAGTCTGCAGCCACAGAAATGCCAGCTAGTTCTGCTAACTATCAGACAGCTCTTCCTCTCCACCTTTTATACTGCTCAGCCTCCTATGATGGCACTGACTTGTCTCTGACTGCACGCTCCTGTGAAACTATTGTTCTCGCTAATATCCAAAATACAAAACCACCTGTCAAGTAAGAACTTCTGTGAAATTCCTATGCTTACCTGCCTGTTTCCCTTACACAATGGATGGCTGCTAGGTAGTTTATCTGTCTACACACACAATCTGTGCTGTTACTACCTTCCTAAACATGCTGTACTTTTGTTTTGTGGGCACAGTACAGTGACTCCAGCTGACAGTAGAGCTCTGAGACCTGGAGCTCAAACCTGTGCAACCAATGATTTTTTTTTTCTGTAGGATGTGCCCATGATCTCCCACATTCCACTGGATGGATCTGCCCTGCCATATGCCGACATTATAGAATATTTATTAGACTTTTAGAGACCAAGAATTGTGGAAGAAATTACCGCACTTTTTTCAAAAGAAAGCTACCAGTACCCATTGATTGGTCTATGAATGGATGACCACTTGTTGAGATAAAGATCTTCTGCCTGCCAACAACTCTGTGATTCACTCCCAGAAAGCTTTAACAGTATGTGGGTGTGAACAAGAAAGCTAGAAGTTTTCAGACCTCCAGAATGTGGGGGTGTCTGCCTTTCTGCAGTGGGGGAAAAAAAGCTTAAAGCATAAAGAAAGACATTTATTATAAGCTGTTGCTTGTAATCAGACAGACTTCATAAGTTGTAAAACCGGCCATTCTGTGTTCCCTTTATGAATGTGCCTGAAGAGCGAGAGATGGTCAAACAGCAAGCTATGACAAACAAAGAAGTTCATATCTGCTAACACTGTGAGGCATTGCACTGTCCTCCTAGTCTTCCCTCCACCTATAACATGAATATTTTTTCTGTCTGTCTGAATGGGTTTTTAGGAGGAGTTTTTATAAAGGGATTGGAGTTTTAATTCGTAGAGTTGTATGTTGACAGTTCAAAATTATTTACCTGTAATTAGAGATAATGGGAACTGCAGATGCTGGAGAATTCCAAGATAATAAAATGTGAGGCTGGATGAACACAGCAGGCCAAGCAGCATCTCAGGAGCACAAAAGCTGACGTTTTGGGCCTAGACCCTTCATCAGAATCTGTTTTATTTGTATTAAACCATATTTGTTGTTAAATACAGAATCCTGGTCAGTGCCTTTTTGTCAGCTTGGGCCTTAAAATAGGTAAAATGGGGAATTCTGTGTACTTTTGAATTTTTAGTTTTTGTGATGACTTTGGGGATAACAGGGCTTTATTTCTAGCTTATTACTATGGTGTGGCTTAACTGTTGAAGTACCGTTCTCTAGAATACAATATGGTTTGCTGTTCATGTGTTTGTCTTTGCATTAAGCATAGACTTATGAAATTTTAATATTATTACAAACTTGAACTGAGTTCAAACGTGTAATTACATATAAAAGAGATATCTGAACTCGCAAGCATTGAACCCACATTGTGCTGAAAGATCAGATACTTTTTGATGGTCCTATTGGGTGGGCGACTCAATTCTCTTTTGTGTTCTTAATGAAAATTAAACGATTTACTAGGATGATTTGAGCTCTTTGTCCATACAATTTGTTTGATAGTGACTTCCATTGTACAAACAATTGTATGTATATCAAAGAAAAACAAGCGGTGATGTGAAAAAATGTCTTAGCTTCAGAGATTTCTGTCTGCGCAACAGAGATCTGGACATAGTTGTTGGAATAAATTGTCATAGAATTGTTCAGTTGCTTCTAAACAATTTCATTTAGTCATTATTCACTTGTTTGCTTCTGTTTGTCAAGGACGAAAATTAAAAGTTGTACTTTTGTTGATTCTGATGGTTATGATGCAGCACAAGTCTTCAAAGACAAGCTGAATCAAATTACTCTTAACTTTTACAGTAGCATTGCTTTCTAAGTTACTTCAGTAACTTATTCATGTGAATGAAATTACTTTCATTTCTGTAGCACAATTCATAATCTCAGGATGTCTAAAATATCCTGACTGGAAAGTCTAAAATCACCACCATCTTGAGAGCAATTAGGAATGAGCAATGAATGCTGACCTTTCAAGTGGTACTCATGAAGATTGCAAGCAGCCTGGTGACTGTTGTGGGAGCAGAGTTTTTTTGTAGGAATTGAATGAAGACTTTTGTCTTTATTTTTATTTAGACGTGGCCAAAATTTATTTCTCAACTACTTCTGCCAAGATGAATGGGCTAGCATCTCTGATTTTTCTGCCTGTCCTATGTCGTGGTGCCTACATTTGGAAAGTAATTGGGTGTAAAATACTTAAGGGCATCTGAAAGACATGAAAGGCATTATTTCAATGCAGTATAGGAAGCTGTTGTGGTGCACTGATAATGTCACTACCTCTGGTTCAGCAGGTCTGCTTTCAAGTCCTGTCTGCTCCAGAGGTGTTAAACGTCTGAACAGGTTGATTAAAAATATCTTTTTTAATTTTGCTGTTTTCCAATTTGGAAGTTGTTCAGTTGGAAAATGACTTGTTTGTTCTTTCAACATTGTGATCTTCCAGTACTCAAGGAGTTAAGTTAATGACTAAATTGATCCAGGATATGATGCAACTTGTGCCCTGTTTGTAAAATGAGTTTATTTTCCAGACTGAAATATAGTAGCCCTTTGGGATAGCACACGCATTGTTGTTTTTATGCATCTGTTCATAATCGCCCTGTGCTTTATTCAGCTTTATGTCAAAAGTTAATAGTGAATTGATTGAAAGAACAGACTTTTCCATTTACTTCTCTTTGCAAAGCTGTTGTTCATTGTGACAGTTGATCCCAGAGTTATTTTGTTTATTCTAACTCCCCATTGTATACTGGGCAGGGTTTATTTCTGCTGTAATTTTGTTCTGAAGTGAAAATGCCATCACGCTAAGTGTTATTAAAATCCAGCTCTGATCAAGAGAGGTCTGTTGCAAGAAGGCAAGGATTTTCATCAATCTCTTGTAGGATGAGCCCGTTTGTTAAACAGGTTACTGGAGAAAGACGTGTTATTGTGAAACAAGTTTGTTGCCAACACCCTGGAGCAAAATGGTGGAATCCAGCTGGCTGACTCGGTGGCAGCTGGTCAGAATTTGTTTTATATCTATTTTCTACTTACATTACTTTGCTATATCTTCATTGCTATTTAAAATCGAGAAAACGACAAAAATTGATCAGAAACAGCTTGAATTGAACAGGTTAGCCCTGAAAAAAAAATTCCAGAGGTTAACCAGTTAACTTTGTCAGGTAGCAAAGTCCTCGAGCAAGCCACAGCTAATGAAGTACGTAGCAGAAATCACCCCCCCCCCCCCCCCCCCCCCCCCCCCCCCCACACACACACACACACACACACACACACACACACACACACACACACACACACACACACACACACACACACACACACACACACACACACACAAACCTACCCACTTCTTTGCAGTGAGGGCTTGGCGTCTCTTGCTTAAAGTTTACTTTTCTGAAACCAAGAGGGATCAGTGGTGGTGGTGAATAATTTATCATCACCATGAATGGGCTCATTAGGTGCTTTTTCAGACTTTAAATGAGTTTTGTGGTTATCATTATGTGAACCTTCTGTTTGGTTGAAATGACCGTTTGGCAGTATCCTTGCTTGTAACGGGGGGCAGCCTGCCTCTTTTTATTTGAGGATTTGCAGTGGTGTTTTGCTGAGGTTGTTTGGAATATACAGTTAAGCTGTTCTTGCTCTGCAGCCCTGTTTAAGAACACTAGCAGTGTAGGTAGTAAAACTTTAGTAAGATTTCTTTAGAAATGAATTCAGTACATTTTGTTTAGTTTTCTCCAGAATTGAGGAGGGTGGGAGGAAGAATAATCACTTGTTTTTTGTAAGTTACTTTCTAACAAATGATCAGCTGTGATCAAAATTGTAGAATTAAATATTTGTGGAATTTGACCAGTTAACTTATTGCCAGGCATACTATGTTTAATGAAATCAGTTTTTGAACACTAAGTGGGGCAGTCATTTTGATTTAAAAATACTAATATCCAGATATCTTAGAATACACATATAGATAGCATGCAAAATCTGTAGATGTAAAATTAAATTTTCATTTCAGATCTTCAGTCTTCAATTTTACTAAATGTTGAAACACAATATGATTTAAGCAAGTTGTATATGGAGAAAATTACATGGAATTTGTGTTGTATATATGATGTCACAAAGCACTTAATTTTTCAAAAGAATAATTCACTGCCTGTAGTCACTGTTATAATAAATGCAACAGTGTACAAAGTAGTTCCTGCAAAAAAAAGAAAAATGTCTGGCTTGCATTTCAGATTTTACTGAGATTTGAATTGGCCAGACCTCTAATGAGACTGAGATTGTGGGAATTGCATATGCTGGAGAATCTGAGATGACAAGGTGTAGAGCTGGATGAACACAGCAGGCCAACCAGCATAATAAGAGCAGGAAAGCTGACGTCTCGAGCCTAGACCCTCCTTCAGAAAGGTCTAGGCCTGAAATGTCAGCTTTTTTGCTCCTGTGATGTTGCTTGGCCTGCCGTGTTCATCCAGCTCTACACCATGTTATCTCCAATGAAACTGTGTTCTTCAAAATACTGTCACATTATCGTAATTATAACTGGGTTTTCTTCAGGTTTAAATTTGGTTTTGACTGCAGAGAACAGAGAGACAGCTTCTGTCTTGGGAGATCTAATCACTTTTTTGTATCTTGTTGCCAGTCACAAGCTGTTCAATTACTTTTTGAGCAAATAGGACCTATCTGCTGTGGTTGGTCTGCAATCTAATCTTCAATTATTATTTGTTCAAACAGCTGTTTAAATGATGCTTGCCATGAGTGTCAGAATACTTGCTCTCAAAACATGCAGCAATCGTTTAATCCTTTCTGTTTTCGGTCCGCAGTTTTTCAAAGCACAAAAATAGAAAGACTTGGTCTTTTTAGCATTTAATTCTGTTAATCTTTTAGGATTTGTGGTCAAAGCAGATGAAAAAAAATCAGCACATTAGCCCATTCAGTGATTATTACAGATAACGTAGCACATTACTCACTTCTGCTTCCTTCCAAAATTCCACAAACAGGACTGCCTGGACAGACCCATTGTCTTAGTCTGTCTGCTCCTGCCCCACAGAAGTGATCTCTTCCTACCTTCACTCAGTCTTTTCTCCCCAGTCCAGTCTCTGTCCACATGTATCCGCGATTCCTCTGATGCATTACACCAGTTTCAAAATTTTCGGTTTTCAGGCTCCAACCGTTGCCTCTTACCATAGATGTGCAATTCCTTAAGGCATCCAACCCCCACCAGGATGGTCTTGGGGCTCTCTGCGGCTTCCTGGGGCAAAGGCCTGAACTCTTGCCCAGCCAACACCACTCTTCTCTGCTTGGCCGAGCTCATCCCTACCCTCAACAACTTCTGTTAACTCCTTTCGTTTTCTTCAGGTCAGAAGGGTGGCCGTGGATACCTGCATGGGCCCCAGTTATGCCTCACTCCTCAAGGAACATTCCTTGTTCCACTCTTATTCCAGCCCCACCTACACATCTTACTCTGATGTATTGATGATATCGTCGGTGCAGCTTCCCTCCCTTATCTGGAATTGGAAAAGTTCATACGATTTCGCTTCCAATTTTTACCCTGCCCTCATCTTTACCTGGTCTATCTCTGACTCCTGCCTTCCCTTCCTCAACATCTTTGCTTCTCTTTCTGAGATAGACTGGCTGCTAATATCCACAGTAAATCCACCATCACCCACAGGTACCTGGACTATGCATCCTTACATCCTCCTTCCTATAAAGACCTCATTCCATTCTCTCAGCTCCGCCATCTCTGTCGCATATGTTCCGATGAGGCCAACTTTGATAAGGGTGCCTCCAAAATGGTCACCACCACCTTCAGCTGAGGATTCCCTGGCACTGTTGTTGACAGTGCCCTCAACTGGATCCAACCTATCTCTTGAACTTCCACCCTCACCCCCTTTCTTCCCTCCTGCAACAGAGATAGGGTTCCCCCTTATCCTTACCTATCATCCCATCAGTATCTGCATTCAGAAGACCATGAGCGGCCACTTCAGCAAGATACCACCACCAGACGCACATTCTCCTCCCCTCCCTTGTCCACCTTCTGCAGGCCCCATTACCTTGTCCACTCTTTCTTCACTCGTGACACCCTCCCCACATCACTGAAGGTATAACACCTGGCCATTTACCTCCTCCCTCCCAACTATCGAAGGACCCAAACAGACCTTCCAGGTGATGTAGCACTTCGTCTGCAGTTCTCAGAATCGAGTTTACTGCACTCACTGTTCACAATATGTTCTCCTTCTACATTGGGGAAACAAAACATGGACTCGGTGACCATTTTGCAGAATGCCTATGTTCTGCCCATAAAAAAAGATCTTGCCACTTTAACGCACCACCCTGTCCCTTGGCCAACATCTCTGTCTCAGCCTTGCTGCAGTGTTCTAGTGAAGCTCAGCAAACTGGAAGACCAACACCTCATTGTCTGCTTGGGGATCCTGCAACGCTGTGGACTCGATATAGAGTTCAATAATTTTAGGCCTGAACTCTCCCACATCCTAGTCTTCTACCTGCACGCCTGGCTTTGTTATCACCTAGCCTGCCATCTCACACTACCTATTGTTCGCCACAAACAGTCCCATTCACAACCTATTCACCCTCCTAGCCAGATTGTTATCAACTCCTTTGTCTGTCAAACTGCTATTCTCTCTCTTTGGGCTCTATCCGCATCTTTCTTTCTCCCTCGCTCTTTCTCTCCTCCCCCCACCACATAAACTTTTCTTCGAACTACCATCAGTTCTGAGGAAGGGTCACTGGACACAAAGCATTAACTCTGACCTTGCTTCACAGATCCTTCCAGACCGGCTGAGCTTTTTCAGCAACTTCTGTTTTTTTGAATCATGTTGCTGGACCTTAGAGATGAAAGGGCCTGCTTTGTGCTGAATCAGATAATCTCAGACAGAGTACCAGTCTCTCATATCAAGCATGTCAGTGTTTCTTGATTCTCCCAGTTTGACCTTATTTTTAAACTGCATCCTGAGTTATTGTGAAATTTGGTTCAATTGTGAAGTTCTTCTCATTCCTCTGACCTGTTCCTTGCAGTTAGACCAGCATGGCAACATTGCTGAAGTGGAAAATGGGCAATTGGATATGAATATCAAGGGGAGCTGCGAGACTTGTAGAGACATGCAACAGCAACAGTCTTAACACTAGCCATGTTTGTGTTTCACATTCCATGTTATGATGCTTCATATACCTGTTGCTCTGCTCAACCTGGAAGTCACCCAAGTTGAGCCAAGATAGTTGGTCACTTCTGCATGCAGTAACCCACGTGAAGAGCTTTTCTGAAAGAAATCACTGAGAAAAGTCATTTTACGTTATGGTGAGTTAAAAGACACGAATACGTTTGGAGATGGTGCTATATGTAATGATTTTGAGATTTACCTTTTACTTTTTGCCACCATGGTATGGATATTTCATACTGTGCAGTTTCTGTTTTTATTCTGTTTGTGCGCACGTGTGTTCTTTCCTAAGTCCCCTGTCCACTTCCAGTTGTAGTGGAGTTGAACTTGTTGTGACATGAGGAAGGAGACCGACAAAGCAGGAAACTACAGATCATTGGGGGCGGCATGGTGGCTCAGTGGTTAGCACTGCAGCCTCACAGCACCAGGGTCCCGGGTTCGATTCCAGCCTTGGGCAACTGTCTGTGTGGAGTTTGCACATTCTCCCCATGTCTGCGTGGGTTTTCCTCCGGGTGCTCCGGTTTCCTCCCACAGTCCAAAGATGTGCAGGCTAGGTGGATTGGCCATGCTAAAATCCCTGTAGTGTTCAGGGGTTTGTGGGTTATAGGGGGATGGGTTTGGGTGGGATGTTCCAAAGGGCGGTGTGGACTTTTTGGGGCCGAAGGGCCTGTTTCCACACTGTAGGGAATCTAATCTAGTTAGCTAAACATCTGTCGTAGAGAAAATGTTAGAAGCTGTCATTTATAGAAGTTATAGTAGGGCACTAGGATAAGTTCAAAATAATCAGACAACTTGTTTTGTGAAAGGAAGATTATGTCTGATTAGTTCTTCTAATTTCTTTGAGGAGATTACCTGTGCTATGGATAAAGGTGATGTTTTATATGTGGAGTTACAGAAGACATTTGACAAGGTGTCACTCGAAATATTGTGAAAAATAAATGTCGTTGGTTTAGAGAGCAGCATACAGACATGGATAGGAAGTTGGCAAACTGTTTAAAGGAAGCAGATAGTTGGTGTAAATGGGCCAATTTCAGATTGGAAAGATGTAACTCGTGCTTTACTGCAGGATATGATGCTGGCGTCCCAACTATTTACAATTTTTAAGAATTACCTTTGATGAAGGAATGGGAGGTGTGGTTGCCACATTCGCTGATGACACAAATGGATTGGAAAGCAGCAGTGAAGACAACAACAGTTTACTAAGAGATATTAATGAGTTAATTAAGAGGGCAGAGTTGTAGCAAATTGGAGTTTAATGTAGGGCAAATGTAGAAATGTCAATTTTGAAAGGAAAAATAAAGTTTTAGCCTCAATCACTTTCTGTGGTAGTGAATTCTGCAGATTCTCACTCTGTGGATCAAGAATTTTCTCCTCATCACAGCTCTAGAAGTTCTAAGTTCTAAAATGCTTAAATGGTGACCCTTAGGTCTGGACTCCCCTACCACTGGTAACATCCTTCTTGCATCTAACCTGTCTATCCCTGTTGGAATTTTATAGATTTTCTTTTAGATCCATCCACCATTCTTCTAATCTCCAGTGAAATCAATCTTAACTGAAGCAACATCTCTTCATACATCAGCTGTGCCATCCCAGGAATGAATTTAGAAAACCTTCAGTGCACACTCACTCTCTATAGCAAGAATATCTTTCCTCAGATAAGGAGGCTAAAACTGCATACAATATTCCAGGTGCAGGTTTCACCAATGCCCTGCATTATTGCTGCAAAACATTCTTATACTTGTACTCAAATTACTCTTCTCTTTGGTCTTTTTAAATCAGTATTGTTTCCTGTGTGTGGGGACTGGCTTATTTTGTTAATTTTGTTATCTTCCACTCCCATTCTAAATATTAGACCCAAACTCCGATGTTGTTCTGTGGGCCCTCATGTCAGCTCATCTCTTGCCATAAAAGCACTGTCATTTTGTTCCTTTCAAGTTCCATGGCACGTAACAACCTACAAAGTTCTGGATGTGAGTTTGCTCGCTGAGCTGGCAGGTTAGTTTTTAGATGTTTTGCCACCACTCTAGGTAACATCATCAGTGAGCCTCTGACGAAGCGCTGGTGTTATGTCCCGCTTTCTATTTATCTGTTTAGGTTTCCTTGGGTTGGTGATGTCATTTCCTGCACTGGTGATCTCATTTCCTGTTCTTTTTCTCAGGGGATGGTAGATTGATTTGGAGCCAATGTGTTTGTTGGAGTTCCGGTTGGAATGCCACGCTTCTAGGAATTCTCGTGCGTGTCTGTTTGGCTTGTCCTAGGATGGATGTGTTGTCCCATTCAAAGTGGTGTCCTTCCTCATCTTTATGTGAGGATACGAGTGATAGTGGGTCATGTCGTTTTGTGGCTAGTTGATGTTCATGTGTCGTGGTGGCTAGCTTTCTGCCTGTTTGTCCAATGTAGTGTTTGTCACAATTCTTGCAAGGTATTTTGTAGATGACGTTCGTTTTGTTTGTCTGTATAGGGTCTTTAAAGTTCATTAGCTGCTGTTTTAGTGTGTTGGTGGGTTTATGGGCTACCCTGATGCCAAGAGGTCCGAGTAGTCTGGCAGTCATTTCGGAAATGCCTTTGATATAGGGGAGGGTGGTTATGATTTCTGGGCCCGTTTTGTCTGTTTGTTTGGGTTTGTTGCTGAGGAATCGGCGGACTGTGTTCATAGGGTACCCGTTCTTTTTGAATACGCTGTGTAGGTGATTTTCTTCTGCTCTTTGTAGTTCCTCTGTGCTGCAGTGTGTGGTGGCTCATTGGAATAATGTTCTAATGCAGCTTCATTTGTGGGTGTTGGGATGGTTGCTCCTGTAGTTCAGTATTTGGTCCGTATGTGTTGTTTTCCTGTAGACGCTGGTTTGAAGTTCCCCATTGACTGTTCGCTCTACTGTGACATCTAGGAATGGCAGTTTGTTGTTGTTTTCCTCCTCTTTTGTGAATGTTATGCCAGTAAAGGGTATTATTGATGGTCTTGAAGGTTTCCTGTAATTTGTTTTGTTTAGCGATGACAAAGGTGTCATCCACATAGCGGACCCAAAGTTTGGGTTGGATGATTGGCAGAGCTGTTTGTTCGAGTCTCTGCATTACTGCCTCTGCTAAGAACCCTGATATCGGAGATCCCACGGGTGTACCGTTGGTTTGTCTGTAGGTTTTGTTATTGAAAGTGAAGTGGGTGGTGAGGCATAGGTCCACTAGCTTGATGATGTTGTCCTTGTTGATGAGGTTGGTGGTGTCTGGTGTAGGTGTTTTCGGTTCTTCTCATAATGTAGTCAGTGTTTCTTTGGCCAGGTTGATGTTGATGACGTAACAGCCCTGTTCACATCCATCACACACCTTTGTCATCACTAAACCAAACAAATTAGAGGAAACCTTCAAGACCATCAATAATACCCTTTACTGGCATAACATTCACAAAAGAGGAGGAAAACAACAACAAACTGCCATTCCTAGATGTCACAGTAGAGCGAACAGCCAATGGGGAACTTCAAACCAGCGTCTACAGGAAAACAACACATACGGACCAAATACTGAACTACAGGAGCAACCATCCCAACACCCACAAATGAAGCTGCATTAGAACATTATTCCAATGAGCCACCACACACTGCAGCACAGAGGAACTACAAAGAGCAGAAGAAAATCACCTACACAGCGTATTCAAAAAGAACGGGTACCCTATGAACACAGTCCGCCGATTCCTCAGCAACAAACCCAAACAAACAGACAAAACGGGCCCAGAAACCATAACCACCCTCCCCTACATAAAGACATTTCGGAAATGACTGCCAGACTACTCAGACCTCTTGGCATCAGGGTAGCCCACAAACCCACCAACACACTAAAACAGCAGCTAATGAACTTAAAAGACCCTATACAGACAACAAATAAAACAAACGTCATCTACAAAATACCTTGCAAGAACTGTGACAAACAGGCAGAAAGCTAGCCACCAGGCTACATGAACATCAACTGGCCACAAAACGACATGACCCACTATCACTCGTATCCTCACATACAGATGAGGAAGGACACCACTTTGATTGGGACAACACATCCATCCTAGGACAAGCCAAACAGAGACATGCACAAGAATTCCTAGAAGCATGGCATTCCAACCTGAACTCCATCAACAAACACATTGATTTGGAGCCAATCTACCATCCCCTGAGAAAAAACAGGAAATGACATCACCAATACAGGAAATGACATCACCAATACAGGAAACGACATCACCAATACAGGAAACGACATCACCAATACAGGAAACGACATCACCAATACAGGAAACGACATCACCAATACAGGAAACGACATCACCAATACAGGAAACGACATCACCAATACAGGAAACGACATCACCAATACAGGAAATGACATCACCAATACAGGAAATGACATCACTTACCCAAGGAAAACTAACCAGATAAATAGAAAGCGGGACATAACACCAGCGCTTCATTGGAGGCTCACTGATGATGTTACCTAGAATGGTGATGAAACATCTGAAAACTAACCTTCCATCTCAGCGAGCAAACTCACATCCAGAAACTCAACCTGAGCTACAATTCTTCTCCAAACTCACTAACCTACAAAGTATTTGTAATTGAACTGTAGCTAGCGTTGCCATGTAAGAAATGTAGCAACCAAGACCACATGGACAGCAAAATGATAATGACTAACTTTTGGGCCAGCATTTGCAGTCAGTGGCTCTTCAAGTGTGAAATCTGGAGGGAGTGGCGTCTCTATCATCATGTAATTATACTAACTGCTTGTGAAGTTCTTTAATGGTTGTTTATGACAAGACATTAGAGTGAAATTGTCAGTCAAAGCAATCGTCACATTAAAGCATTTTCACAAGCACTTGATGAGCAAACGCAAAAACAGCCAAAAAATTTTAAAATTTTATTTTGTAGAGCAGATTAAAGACTAGAATGCACACACGAAGATAGAAGCTAAACCATTCTGAAACATCATTTGTAAAAGAAAAGTTATCTTAAAATTCCACTTATTAATCAGTTAAGAGCACCCCATTTCAGATTAGGTGTTTGGAATACCGAACTTGAGTATTACAGAAAAAAGGTACATTTTATCAAATCTTTGGTCTTGCACTCATTGGGACAATTGACAAGAAACATAAAAGTGTAGGGAAAACAGAATTTTATACTGTATGAGAAATGTGTGCTGTTTGGTTGGCAAGGGGCTTCAGTTGGTACAAGCATTGTTATGAATAAAGCATTGATTAATGGTGACTGGCCAATAGTTGCCATTTCTGCTAGGCTTTGATTGGCCAAGCCATTAAGAAGATGATGGCTGTTATGTATATTTTTGAGTGAACCTGATTGTGGACCTGTTCTCACTGTATACAAAGAGCAGGACTGTGTCGATCAATACACATAGCTTCCAGCACATGCAAGTACACCATACTTCAAGCCTGACTGACCACCCTAAATTGATTCTCAATATAATTCTTTGCACATTCAGGATTATGCAGCAAATATTGTCCTATTTTGGAATCACATATAATGTTAGACTGTGTTGAAAGTTTTACAATTGTATCCTGGTTAAGTACACTCAATACCTTGCTTGTTATGAACATTCAAAGGGGCATGTTGTTTGATATGATGTGTCAATCTTTGGAACATGTGGCCCGCTTTTCTGTCATCACATTGGTAACGCTTCTACAGACTAAAGTATACATGCCAGACGGTCATCCCTTTCCTATCATACTGTATAAATGTTTCCACTTACGTTGGGATATCCTGTTAAGGCAAGATGAAAAACCTCAGTATCTTTTCAGCAGTACTCAATGTAAACTTTTATTTGAGTCAGTTCTATCATTTTTCAAGTTTTAATCACATCACCAATTAAAAGCTAGTTTCTTCTGTTTGTGCAACTTTTGAGGTTTTGAATAAAGACTGGGAAATGGGAAAGTTGCTTGTTGACTTCAGTAGCTGCTCCCGGAGAGTAGTGGTTGGATGGAAGGGAGAATTTTAGCACATACTTGTCAATTTCATGTTGCACAAAATATAATTTAGATTTTCTTGAGTAATAATGTGGGGTTTTGAGGCTACTTCACATAGATCAGTTCATGCCTACAAAGAAGTACCTTGTAGACTTCTGTTTACATGTTTCTTCCTTAGCAGTTGGACCTATACAAGCAAATGAGCTTGAACATGTGCTTCATGGCAAAAAAAACTGCGCAAAATTAAGTTCTAACTTGTACTATTCAACATTTGGATTTGTGGAAGGTTATAAACAAAGTTTTTTTTTTCAAATCAGATTTCGGGATGTATCGTGATAAAGGAGAAGATATCCTTTATCCACTTTCTATACGTCTCCCTCTCTCTCCCCTTTATTTCATAATCCCCTTCTCCTCCTCCTCCTCCACCCCCTCCCCACCCCCACCCCCCCCAATTTCCAGAGAAGGGTCTCGACCCGAAATGTCAGCTTTCCAGCTCTCCTGATGCTGCTTGGCCTGCTGTGTTCATTCAGCTCTACACCTTGTTATCTCAGATTCTCCAGCATCGGCAGTTCCTACTATCTTACAGAACATAGAACATAGAACATTACAGCACAGTACAGGCCCTTCGGCCCTCGATGTTGTGCCGACCTGTCATGCCAATCTGAAACCCATCTAACCTACACTATTATGTTATTATTATCTTGTTATGAAGAAGCCTTGCATTTAATAATGCTTAGAGGGTTAAAGTTTTGAATGATTGTAGAAAATTGGATTATCTCCGGTTTTGTGGAAATACCTAGAGTGGTTTCTTTAAAAGAGGTTGTTGACTGATCACTGGTGGCTGTTGGAGATTTCTTTTTGATTAATCTTTTAAAACTCATGCAACTGCGTTTTATTTTTTGAAAAGAAAGACTACTTTGAAGCTTTTTAATATGCCTTCATCAGGGCAATTTGTAGAAATACAAATGGAAATGGGAAGCAACACTTACTGTAGTCCCTCCTTGGGGCCTGTTTCGAACAGTGACTGAACAGAGAGTTCTATGGCTAGTTGATGGACTGGAAATCCGTGAGGAAGGGCCATCCAGTTGATCTGTATCCTTGAAGAGAACGCTCTTGTTGAGTTCAGGATGCAACCAATTTGTTGTTTTCAAAAAGTAACTTGAAGGAATTCCCCAATGTTGTATTTCTTGAGCAAAAAATTTTGCCTTCAAGAATAGCTAATGGCCAGAAAGTATTTTGTTTTTTTTATTGCGTCCCTCTGCAGGGAAAGTTTGTTTCTTTTCTCTCCGCTGAAGTGTGTGCTTGCATGTGTGTGTTTTGGGTTAATAATACTTACATTTTATCAACTGTATATGTTAACCAGTTATTGCATTTGGATTACTGACATTTTTTATTTCATAAGAAACAAATAATTTTTATTTCTTAAAAGAAATTGATCAATTGATTTGGCACCTGATATAGACAAGTTATTTCACTGGTAATTGGGAAAAGTATTTTTATTTTATGACCATGTAGTAGTGGACTAAACTGAAAGTGCAGTCCTTCAGCTTCAGTCGTTTACAATCTTAATCTTAAATTTTCTTTCCCGGTTTCTTTTGTCCTTATCCAGTGAATTTCACATTGGTATCTTAAGGTAGCCACAATACGCACACAAACTTTATTAGACCCTTTGATTTCAGAAGCATTACAGATGAACCACATTCATTTGTTGGCATATGCAGGATTAAAGTCCCCATTCTCCTACCAGACCAAAGAGCTGCTCTCATTAGAGACAGATGACTGTTGATGGTTTAACCTGAGGGTCACCATGTTTCAGGCAAGGGGAGAGGTTGGGAAGGAGAGTCCTTATTGGTAACTTCAGCCAATGCGGGAATTGAAACAATAGTTTGCTAGGAGCTGGGATACTGAGCCAAACCACCTGAATTCTGTATTTTGCTGCATATACGGAAAATCAATTTTGGACCTTGTGTCAGCAACCAGGGGAGTTCCATATTTTTGTACAGTGAAGGCATTTTTAATGTCCTGCTTACACCAATGTATGACCAAATTCATTGCAGTTTTATTAGCGTCTAAACATCTGAGTGCAAACATGTGGTTTCTGTCATCCAAATGAATTACGCCTCAAGTTTTAATTATGTAAAATGCCTGAAGCAAAGTTATTTTTTCCCCGTTTCATGTGTTTTTTTTTCCTTTCTATCACCGCCTCAGACAGTGTTTTGAATGCTAAATTAAGGTTACAGGAAATGTTAGGCGAAAACTTGGCTGCAAAGTGTAAAAAAAATTCACAGTACACTGCTAGTCAAATCCCTGTAGATTAAACTCGCCATAACCAAATAAAGCACAAACAGAGCAGTAGGGTTGCTATAGCAATGGTGTAACTAAATTATTTTACTGTCAGCCATATAATTTTCCTGCATAGAGGCTCAAGGGACTTGAAGTTCCATTTGTAGTCAAAGTTATTGGCGTAGATGAGACAGAGAGAGGGAGGGTGAATCTTTTACTGATGATGTATGCATCTGGCCTAACTTCTTTCTATTTTGCCTTTCATTAGGAGCCTCTGTCTAAATGGGTCCCGTCATGCCTCCCAATAAGAAGCCAGAAGGCTCTGGAATTAGTGTTTCGAGTGGACTGAGCCAGTGTTACCCAGGAAACTCGTTAACTAAGGCGTTCCAGGAAGTTGAGGAACTGGACATTACGAGCAGTTACTTGCCTGCCATCCGTTTGGAAAAAGTAGCCATGGAGGATGAAGAGTTGACAAATCTAAACTGGCTGCATGAGAGCAAGAACCTGCTCAAAAGTTTTGGGGACACTGTGCTTCGTAGTGTTAGCCCAGTTCAGGATATTGACGAGGATACCCCACCTTCCCCTGCTCATTCTGACCAGCCATACGATGCCAAGCAGAACCCTAACTGTAAACCTCCTTATTCTTTTAGCTGCCTCATATTTATGGCAATTGAAGACTCACCCAGCAAACGCCTGCCTGTTAAGGATATATACAACTGGATCCTAGAACATTTCCCGTACTTTGCAAATGCTCCAACTGGGTGGAAAAATTCTGTTAGACACAATTTGTCATTGAATAAATGTTTCAAGAAAGTAGACAAGGACAGGAGTCAGGTGAGCTGTCCAATTGTAATGTATGCTTGTTTCCATGCCAACCACTTTGGATCATTTATGATTTTGACTTTTTTTTGAAAAATTAAGTAAATATAACGTTCTACTTTTATGTGAATGGTTCTTATAGATAATTTTAAGTCATAAGAGTGGCCTTTTGGCCCGTTGTGTGGAGGAATAAAATGTACAAAGTTGCCAAATATCTATAAATTAAAATTGTTTAATCTTCCCAGTTAAAGATTCAAGGATAATTTAGGATTGAGGTAAATAAAAACCAACCAGTTACACTGGTTCCTCTTTCTTTGCAAGACAAAACACAAAAAGATATTCCATGATATCTTTACTTCTGGAATATTTCATTTTGTGGCATATGCTGTGGTGACTTCATTTCACCTACTGGGTTTCACCATTCTCTTAAGGCAGACTCTTGGTTACTAAGCCTTGGTATTCAGTAGCCTTATTAGAAGAGTCGATTGAAGATCTCTATAATGGAAAAATCTGAAGAAGGGTCGAGGCACGAAACATTAGCCTTCCTGCTCCTCTGCTGTTTTGGTCTGCTGTGCTCATCCTGCTCTACACCCTGTTATCTCAGATTCTCCAGCATCTGCAGTTCTTACTAACCTTGGCTCTTGACTGACTACCGTGCAAACTTTCTCCTGCACTATGTGGATCACCTATCAAAGTAATAGTTGAGTTGCACATGTGTAGTTTCACTGTTGTCAAAGCTGACTCGCAGTGCAAATTGGCCAAATTTCATTCAAGGAGATTCACAGCATGTATTGTGAATAACTTTATTCACCTGTGATGAATATAGGGCTTCAATTCAAATATATTTGTATGTCACACCTATATTATGTATTTTAACCTCAGATGGCTATTTTATCTTTTATATAGACATGTAGAAACACTTGGATAGATTTTTGGCTTTGTGGTAGTGACTTGACAGTATTTTCTATTGTAGTCAGTATCAATAAGGTTCAGGAGAGAATGGAAACAATTCGCTGTCACCCTTTCAACATGATTGCAAAGTCTGAATCTATCTGAATATTCAACTTCTTAAATAAATTATATTTCTTCATAAAGAAAACATTATTGAAACAATTTATACTTGCACAGTTTGTGTGCTTATATATAAAGTAACATATACAACATCTGATTTTATCAAAACTCTACAGTAGTTAGTAACAAAATAATTGCTTACGCTAACATTTCATCGGACATTTTACTATGTTGGTCTAACTTCCTTCTTTTTGGTTCATTGTTGTTGCATCAATCAAGAAATAAAAGGCTAAGATTTAGGGGAATGATTTAGCTTATAATTTTTTTAAATCTTGAAATTGTGTGAATTAAATGCAGGTAAGAATTTAAATGACTCACTATCATATTGGTTTTGAACCAACTCCCAACAGCAGTCCATAAGTCATACATCTACAAGTGGAAAGGCTAATTGGGATCAAAGTTACTGTAGCCTTTAACCTTTGTAATATTTTCATCCAGCTGCTGTGAAAGCTACCCTACCGATATTTCAAAGCTGTCTCTTCAACAGTCCATGTAATTTAAGACAAACATTCATGCATCTGTGTATGTTTTAATATAGACGTTTGCAATTACAATGGATCTCCTTCAGCACATTCTTGAATAAATATTTTGCTTAAATGATCAAGATATCACAACATAAATCCTGTTGCCTTTGAATGAGTTCTAGGTCAGTGAAATAAATTGAATTGTCTAGACCTATGGTTTTCAAGCTTTGTGCTGAGCCTGCCATTCTCCAACTTTGAATGTTCCCTAACTTGTATTTTAATATCAGAAAATGTAACAAAAATATCCAGAACAAAAATTTGTGGATATTGTACTTTTGCTCATGTCTGTGTGGAGAAATGCCCTGATCTCTCAGACACCAGTTTAAAACCCGTAGTATAAATATGGAACATTTGGGGATCTCGATTCACTGACTTCATTAATCTCAATCTTGTAATATTTTCCAACCGTTCTCCCACTCATTGACCTGGGAACTCTTTTTACTTCTGGAATATTTCATTTTGTGGCACATGCTGTTGTGGCTTCAATTCACCTACTGGGCTTCGCCATTCCGTTAAGGCAGACTCTTGCTTGCCAAGTCTTGGTATTCAATAGACTTATTAGAATAGCCGATTGATCACTATAATACAGGTAATGTCATGGGTTGAGACAGATACAAGTTGGTTTGGGAAAGAAAATCTGAGAAATCACTGAGTAGAACAGCCTAAACAAAGCTTTGCTGACACTGTAGCAATTCATGTTAAGCACGTTCCAGTTATTTTATGTTAACCATTTGTCAACTCTTGACAATTAATCTGTTTCATTGTTGAGACTTACCCGATCACTTTAGCTCCCAGGTGGCAATGTCTTTGTTCATTTCTGCCTCCTGTAGCAATCTGCTCTGCATATGAATCAAAATGAAGTGAAAGTAAGTGTAGCTAAGAGAACTTACTTTCATACGTGGTATCTTTGACAAAGAGAATTTTACAGGAGAAACAAACTTTTGGTGTGAAAGGAAGATTGGTAGAATTATTGATTGCTGGATCATTGCTTGAAAGGATCACATTTTGTGATACTTCAAATTAAGCCTATGTGACTGGATACTCTTAATTTTAACATTGTCTTCAATATGTGTTTTTGCCAAATGCTTACCATAGATTTATAATGTTTTATTTATTTAAGCTGTAGTTGGAGGTCAAGTGCAGAAATTTAGAACAGAAATTCTAATGAATTTAGAGGTAACTAACTTGTTTTGCCACAGTGATGGCTATAGAGCATTTAAATGCATCCATTGTTGAGTGAACCAATCCATTTTAAGAGAAGTTGAACAATAATGGTTAAGAATTGGATATATCGATAGACAATTTAGCACACGTAATATATTCTTATGCTGTTGGAGTTTGGTAAAATCATCTGTAAATCTATATAATCATTGTCAAGTGACGTGATTTACAGTAAAGGTTGATGATTCTTCATTATATTTTGGAAAGGGGGAAGAAAATTTAGGCAACTTTGAGCTGTAAATTTTATCAGAACTTTTCTCAGCACATTGGTTAGAGTCTGTGATAGTGGAAAGCACATATCCTCGACAACAACAGTGAAATTTAGCTAAATGCTCACTTATTTTTTGTCCCATAGTTTTTGTGATATCTGGAACCTTGAGTGTCAGCAACCATGTCATTTTCATTGAGCAGACTATCCACATCTGGTAATCTTACTAAAGCAGTGTGTTGTGCTGGGAATGGTGCCAGATAGTGACAAGTATGTTATAAACATGGATGAAACCATTCAGCCACCTCTCATATGGAGTTTCTGCAAAGTGGTTTCACCTTGATGTTAATGTAAATTGTACAACGTGACTTGGGAATCAAGTCGGTTCAGTGGGATAGTAGTTGAGAAAGCTGTGTTGTGTTGCACCTCAGTCCTGGCTATGGTTCACACTGTGATTGTAACAAGGTCAGCCAGTTGGACATCATAAAATGAGTTCCCTGACTGGGGCTATTAATCTGGCCCAGTCAAGGACCCTGCTGATGGATAAGAACAGGAGTGCCAGACCTCCTGTTCATTCTGAAAGCTGGCTCTGAGGGAGCTAGATGAGTATTGAGGACTCTCCACATGTAAATAAAGGGTGACTTGGTGACAGGATACTGGCTTGTGTGGAATTATTTCAGTGGCAATGAGAGAAAAGCACGCTCTGAACAAATTTGCTCTCAACAGCCCATAATGGTTTTAAATATTCTGAACACACTTCCAGCCACAGCTGCCAGTATTAGACTTTGGATGCAGAAAGATTCAGTCCTAGCAAAACTGAAACAGCTGGTGGTGATGGGGGATACCGAAGGGCCATCAGTACCAGAATTGAAACCTTTTATGGACCCGGAGAGACCAGATCACAATAGGCACATTTTTATGGGGACTGTGAGTGATCGTCTGGAGCGATGGTCGCCACTGGATACTGGCTGAGTTCCTCCAGGGTCATCCAGGGGTTTCCAAAGTGAAGATGTTTGTGATAAGTTATGTCTGGTTACCAGAATTGGATGCAAACATAGCAGTGTTGGTTGGGCAGTGCTCAGAATGCAAATAGGACAAAAATGAGCAACAGCAGATTCCCCACATTCATGGGAATGGCCAAGTGAACCATGACTTAGTTACACATATACTATGCAGGCCCTTTCCTGGCTTCAGTGTTCTTAGTCATCTGGGATGCCCACTCAACGTGGCTGCATGTGTTCATTTGTCAAACGTGGCGACAACGATAGAAAAACTGTGCGCATCTTTTACCGTATGCAGACTCCTGGTAATGGTGTCACAGACAAGGGGGCATTGTTTACCAGCAGGGAATTTGAGTATTTCCTAAAGTCGAATGGCATTCAACGTATAAGAACATCCATCATCCAATGATCTGGCAAAAAGAGCAGTCTAAACTTTGAAGACAGGCTTTTTTAAAAAAAACCCTACAGCTTCACTAGATACCAAATTGTCCCTCGTTCCAATTTGATAATAAGACCACCCCTCATGCAACTATAGGGGCAATTCCAGTGGAGATACTAATAGGGAGAAGATTGCACACCAGGTTAAATCTGATCTTCCCAGATCTAGGGAAATTCCGCGCCAGACACACGACTCTGGTAAGCAAGGGAGACAATTTACTTCAGGGAACAAAGTTTGAGGTAGGAACTATGAGAATGGCCCTGTGTGGGTTAGAGGCATGGTTGACATGAGGCTAGGTCCATTGTCATATTATGTTTGGGTAGGTGTGATGGCCCTGAAGCACATGGACCAAAGCTGCAAACTCACAAATGATGTGGGAGCAAAACGCGCTTGGCTCCTCAGCAGCCTTTCCGACTAATCTGGAACCAGTGGGATCTCTCTCTCTCAGTCAAGCATTGAAGATACCTTATTATGAGATGGATGTGGCAAATGTTGCTGATTCGACACCTTGGCTGCCTGAAGAATATAATTAATTTATTCTGAGACGCTCCAGCTGCAAGAAGCAAGCTACAGTGCCCTACAAGCTGCCTATATCAGAAAGGCAGAGTTGGAGGAACCTGATCCAGAGCTAAACCGCCCCAGGAGGAGCTACACTTAAAAAGCCCATGTCCTTGGACCAGGAGAAAGGATGTAGTGATTGTAATGAGGTCAGCATGTGGATCTCAGAATGAACTCAAAAACAAAGTTGCTGGAAAAGCTCACCAGGTCTGGCAGCATCTTCCTCAGTTCAGGACACCCGACCAGAAATGTTAACACTGTTTTTTATCCTTCACAGATGCTGCCAGATCTGCTGAACTTTTCCAGCAACTTTGTTTTTGTTCCCAATTCACAGCATCTGCAGTTCTTTCAGTTTTTTTTTGCACATAATAAGCTCCCGGACTGAACCAGATTAACAACCCCAATCAGGATGCCTTGGCTGACAGATAAGAACAGGAGGGCCACCCTTCACTTTTTTGACATAAGCATTCACTTTAACAGGCTTTGTTTGTTAATGTTTCAGTAGCCACGTGGATGTTTTCCTGGACGTGGAAAATATAGAATAAAATTTTTTGCACAATTGTCTTTTTACTGTGTCACTATACACACACAGATCTAGGAACAATATAGAAAAATAATTTTTAAAAAATATATCAGACATCTTGTTCACTCAGAGCTGGCCTAGATGGAGCTGGATTTGTGTCAAGGATTTTGATGTGTAGATAAATGGTGACTTGGTGACAGGTACTGGCCTCTGTTGTTATTGCAATATAGTTATAGTCATTGCAACCATAATTTAGTCGTAGTCATATAGTGTAGAAGTAGGCCATTTGTTCCACCATGTCTCTGCTGACCAACAAACCCCAAACTGGGCTACCTAGGCACTTGTTAAAATCTTAAAAGTTCAGTTAGTATTGGCTAAGAGCTGGCTGTTATTGACAGCTTTCTCATTAAAATTATTGCTGACACTTGGATTCTGGTAAGTGGAATTTTGAGCATATGTATTGAATGATGTGTGTCAGTGCTACTCCTGTATTCTGTTCTCTTTTGTGTTCTTTGCGTATGCAAAATTGTTTTCTACCTTAGACTGTTTTCTGAGTATTCTTTCTTGAATGTGTCATAGAGGTGGCATAACTGTGTGTCATCACTTCTGCCTTTCGGATTATAGCTTTATTTGAAACCACTAGTGTTCAGAGTGCTTCATTTGATGAAGGGGCAGCAATTTGAAAGTTTGTGATTTCACATAAACCTGTTGGACTACAAACTGGTGATGTGTGACTCCTGACATTGTCCATCCAAGTCCAATACCAGCACCTGCACATCATGTAAGATTATAGATATGTTGCGTTGGCAATTTGATTTTGAAGAAATGTCCTCTATGTACCTATGTACAAAAATTAAATACTGTCAATGCTGAAGATCAAAAATAAAACTGGACAGTGATGGAACCAGCCACTCAGGTCAGATAATATCAGGTGGAAAGAGAGAGTTGATGTTTGTGCCATGAACTTCCAGCAAAGCATGTGTGTTCTGCTTGTATTAGGCAGTGATTCTGTGGGATTGGGAAGAAATGGAGAGCCTGGTGCTTGTTGATGGAAAGGCATTGCAGTCATATACCAGCTAGTGTGTGACTTAATGGAGTCCAGCTTGTGCTAGCAAGTGGATGGACTGGAGTGCAACTATTATTTTCTTGGTTGTTGAATATAACGGTTGGATCCAGTATCTAGTTAATGCAGCATTAGGCTGTCACATTGAGGTCCTTAGGAGGGCTCTTGTTAATGAGTGGAAAACTGAGATTTGAAATTCAGTAGTGAATTTCTTGTCACATGTTAACTGTTGTATTTAACAGAAACATTTCTCTTTACACCATTCCCAAAAAGACCAGTCTTTAACCTGGTGAGAGAGACGCATGTCTGCACACGCATACACGCAAGGTGCGCTTCCTGTGTTGAGCAGTAAGTCTACCTTAAAGCACAAAGCTAGCAGTCACTAAACTTGTGCATGTGATTTGGAATTTAATGCCATCTGTTGCTTGGCATTGGAGAAGAATTTCCTTTCTTGTATATAAATCGCCATAGCAATACAGTTGAGATAATTCAGTTGAGATATAAAAAAGTGGTTGCCATAGTGATGAACTAATGATCTGACAGCCTATCTCCTCTCACTAAAGGAGATGGCCATCAGAGCTGGTTAATTCGCATTCCATGAGTCCCAGTCAGCATGCTTTGGATTTCAAATTCGTGGTGGTTTACTTGTCTTATGTGCAGTATTTACAGCACAAGTGTGTATTTCAAGGAACACACTTTAAAGAAATTTATGATGACATCCTAGGCCTTTTGAGGCTTTGCCTTTTTGCTTGTTTGTTTTTCCACTGTTTTTAAGGGAGGCACTGTTGCAACCTCCACGCTGATAGGCAAATGTGTTTGACTTGTAGGTTTTTGCATGGTGGCTGCAATAGGTGACTTAACCTGTCGAGCGACTTGGAGCATAATGTTTGACATTTGATGATTTGGTCAAAATTGATTCAACTCATACCTGCAAAGTCTGATGGCACATACTGCTGAACTACTCATCTATCCTGTGTTCTCCTTGATTTTACAGTCAGTGGTGTCCATCTCAGCCGTTGTGTCTTGCTCTCTGGTAATTTCAGTGTTGCCATCAACTGTCTGTTCTTAAAAGCCACCTAAAGAAAAATCTATCTTACTGAATGTTCATTTCCACCTCCTCTTCAATCTTTTGTTTTTTTTCTATTTGACAAACAATGTTACCCATTGCTCGGCACTTTTACATGTTGCTGTTCCTGTGTATGTGATGGGCTATAGCAATTAAAGTTATCACTGACTTTTTCTCTGATTGTTCCAACTTTCTGTACTGAATGTTATATATCTTGTTTATTTCCCTCTACCTTCTATCTTCATATAAAACCAAATTTGATGCCATAGAGTTATACAGCACGGAAACAGACCCTTTAGCCCAACTTGTTCATGCCAACCAAGTTTCCCAAGCCAAACTAGTCTCATGCCTGCATTTGGCACACATCTCTCTCAACCTTTCCTAACCAAGGACCCGCCAAATGTATTTTAAATGTTGTAGCTGAAGCTGCATCTACCACTACTTCTGGCAGTTCATTCCACATATGAACCACCCCCGTGTGAAAAATTGCCCCACAGGACTCTTTTAAATCTTTTTCTGCTCACCAATGTTCTGTACAACCTGAACGTGACATCTCAACTCTAAGGTCTGAGCAATGAAGGCAAGTGTGCTAAACTGCATCTTAACCACTTTGATTACCTGTGACGCAACTTTCAAAGAACTAAGTACCTGAATCCCTCGGTATCTCTGTTCAACAGCACTGTCCAGGACTCTACCATTGATTGTATAAAGTCCTGCCCTTGTTTGTTTTACTGAATTGAAATGCTTGACCTTTTATATAAATTGGTAACAGAATGTATTTGCACTGTTTGCTAACACAAACAGTGGAAATTATTGAACCTATGCACTGTAATGAAGTACCTTTGTTATGTAAGTTTAGATTCTATGGTCAAATTTTTCATATGAGCAGTGAGATATTTCACTGAATCATAACCTTTGATAGATCCTGTCAATCTAGTAGAACTGGGGAGGACTGTAATTTTAATGTGATTTCCACAGCAGACGACTGAACAGCTTAAGAAAATTGCAGGAATTTATTTTCTTTGAAGCAATGTTGAAAAAAGATAACATTGCACTGAATCAGTGAATTTCAATTCATAAGAGCAGGAAACAGATGTGTTGTGATACTCCCATCTTGGTCAGGTTATCTTGAGAGTGATGGTAGAAACACAAGCTACAAACTTCCCGAGGAGTACTCAGAGGTTGGGAGGTGTCCTTGTGCGATGATTAGCATCTGTTGTCTACACCTGAAGGGAGGAGGGCATCAAAAACAGAATAGGAAGCTAGCATACCTTTCTTTGATTTTGGGGCAGGATGAAAGGGTTTGAGATCTTCTGATTTAATCTTGAAATACAATAATGATAGCACATTTTTTCATGTTTACTTGTATTTTCCACCCTAATTTCCAATGTGGCCTGAAATGCAGCTTTATCCATACCCTGTCATTCTGTGAGCTATGTTGATTTAAGACTGGCTTTGAAAATGAATGATCTAGCTTCTAAACTTCCAGTTGAGGCACTTGCTTTGCAATTTCTTTGGAACCATGAGGCATCAGTTTTAACAGCAGTCTTGCACTCTGGAGAAATGCATTTTCCTTTCTACTATTTCTAACCTTGAGAAAGGAAAAGCACCTCATCAGTTGCTATAAAATAAGTTCCCATCTCGTTGTCAAATGAAGTAGTTTTGACTTGATCGTCCTTTGCTAATTGCATAGCTTCTGGGGAATGGGATTAGCTAAAGAAACAATTTAGTAAAACAGTGAAGTAAAGCATAATTAGAACCACGATAGAGATTCTACGTATGAGGTATATACTAAAATGGATGATTATGGTATTGTTACATAATGTGAGTCTGCTAAATGGTAGATTGTTTATCCTGAAATATGTCATCCATTCAGATCTGCCATGAAGCATAATTTAATTGACATAAATGTTTACTCATTAAATCAGGTATTAGTTTGAATTCTACAGGACTGTATTTTTACTGCACTGTGGAGCCCCGAAATAGTGAACATTGTTATGACTATTCATAATGAGTGGAAAAAAATCCAGTTTACCAGTTCATTTACCTAGTGGAATAACTGTGTAATAAGAAACCTATCCCTTACGAAATTTAATGTGCCTCCAGTCATAAACCACTTAATATCTGCTCACAGTCAGAGTTAGCTGATTACTCCTTTTAAAACTATTAACTCTGTTAACTGCAGTAAGTGTTTAATCTTGGGATCAGTCTTTTTGATCAAGTTTTGCATCTCAGTCTTGACTTGAACTCAACATGTACTGCTTTTTTGTGTTTTATTAGATTCTATAACATGTACCAAAGTATTAATGTAGAAAATCAAGTTTCTCTGTGTAAGTGATAACACAGTATGGAGCTGGAGAAACACAGCAGGTCAGGCAGCATCAAAGGAGCAGGAAAGTTGGCATTTTGGGTCCGGACCCTTCAGAAATGGGGAGGGAGAAGGGAGCTGTGCATTAAATAGAGAGGAAGGGTGGGGTTGAGAAAGGTAGGTGGGGTGGTGATAGGTAAGTGCAGTTAGGGATTGCTGGGAGGGGCGGATTGGTGGGAGAGAAGGCTGGGATGAGAAGGAAGGTTGGACATGGGATGAGGCTGGGGGTAGGGAGACTTTAAAACTGGTGAATTCCATGTTTAGGCTATTGGGCTGTCGGCTCCTGGGACGGAATATGAGGTGTTGCTCCTCCAGTTTGCAGGTGGTGTCATTCTGACACTAGAGGAGGCCCAAGACGGACGTGTCACACAGGTAAAACCAAGCAAACGTGGTTAAGGAAAATCCCAAAGCCTTTTATTCGTATATAAAGAGCAAGAGGGTAACTAGAGAAAGGATTGGCCCACTTAAGGACAAAGAAGGAAAGTTATGCGCTGAGTCAGAGAAAATGGGTGACATTCTTAACGAGTACTTTGCATCGGTATTCACCAAGGAAAGGGACGTGACGAATATTGAGGTTAGGGGTAGATGTTTGCTTACTCTAGGTCAAGTTGACGTAAAGGAGGAGGAAGTGTTAGGTATCCGAAAAGACATTAAGGTGGGCAAGTCCCCAGGCCCGGATGGGATCTATCCCAGGTTTTGAGGGAAGCGAGAGAGGAAATAGTCGGGGCCCTAACAGATATCTGTGCAGCATCCTTAGACACGGGTGAGGTCCTAGAGGACTGGAGACTTGCTAATGTTGTCCCCTTGTTTAAGAAGGTTAGCAAGGATAATCGAGGTAATTATTGATTGGTGAGCCTGACGTCAGTGGTAGGGAAGCTACTGGAGAAGATACTGAGGGATAGGATCTGTTCCCATTTGGAAGAAAATGGGCTTATCAGTGATAGGCAACATGGTTTTGTACAGGGAAGGTCATGTCTTACCAACTTAATAGTATTCTTTGAGGATGTGACAAAGTTGATTGAGGGAAAGACTGTAGATGTCATATACATGGACTTCAGTAAGGCATTTGATAAGGTTCCCCATGGCAGGCTGATGGAGAAAGTGAAGTCACATGGGGTCCAGGGTGTGCCAGCTAGATGGATAAAAAACTGGCTAGGCAACAGGAGACAGAGGGTAGTAGTAGAAGGGAGTTTCTCAAATTGGAGACCTGTGACCAGTGGTGTTCCACAGGGATCTGTGCTGGGACCACTGTTGTTTGTGATATATGTAAATGATCTGGAGGAAGGTGTAGGTGGTCTGATCAGCAAGTTTGCAAATGACACGAAGATTGATGGAGTAGCTGATAGCGAAGGGGAACTGTCAGAGATTACAGCAGAATATAGATAGACTGGAGATAGCGAGTTTTGAGAAGACTTATAGCTCAGGTTGAGTTTCTAGATGTGTGTTTGCTCGCTGAGCTGGAAGGTTAGTTTTCAGACGTTTCGTCTCCATTCTAGGTAACATCATCAGTGAGCCTCTGATGAAGCGCTGGTGTTATGTCCCGCTTTCTATTTCTGTTTAGGTTTCCTTGGGTTGGTGATGTCATTTCCTGCGTTGATGTCATTTCTTGTTCTTTTTCTCAGAGGATGGTAGATTGGCTCCAAATCAATGTGTTTGTTGATGGAGTTCTGGTTGGAATGCCATGCTTCTAGGAATTCTCGTGCGTGTCTCTGTTTGGCTTGTCCTAGGATGGATGTGTTGTCCCAATCAAAGTGGTGTCCTTCCTCATCTGTATGTGAGGATACGAGTGATAGTGGGTCTTGTCGTTTTGTGGCTAGTTGATGTTCATGTATCGTGGTGGCTAGCTTTCTGCTTGTTTGTCCAATGTAGTGTTTGTCACAGTTCTTGCAAGGTATTTTTGTAAATGACGTTCACATCCAGATAGAGTGGAGAGTTGGGCAGATAAATGGCAGATGGAGTTCAGTCTGGGCAAATGTGAGGTGATGCGTTTTGGAAGATCAAATTCAAGGGCGAACTATACGGTAAATGGAAAAGTCTTAGGGAAAATTGATGAAGAGACATCTGGGTGTTCAGGTCCATTGTTCCCCAAAGGTGACAACGCAGGCCAGTAGGGTGGTCAAGAAGGCATGTGGCATGCTTTCCTTCATTGGGTGGGGTATTGAGTACAAGAGTTGGCAGGCCATGTTGCAGTTGTATAGGACTTTGGTTCAGCCATATTTGGAGTACTGTGTGCAGTTCTGGTTGCCACTTTACCAAAAGGATGTCGATTGGAGAGGGTGCAGAGGAGGTTCACCAGGATGTTGCCTGGTATGGAGGGTTCTAGCTATGAAGAGAGGTTGAGTAGATTAGGATTATTTTCGTTAGAAAGACAGAGATTGAGGGGCGACCTGATTGAGGTCTACAAAATCATGAGGGGTATAGACAGGGTGGATAGCAAAAAGCTTTTTCCCCCCCCAGAGTGGGGGTCTCAATTACTAGGGGTCATGAGTTCAAAGTGAGAGGAGGAAAGTTTAAGGGAGATATGTGTGGAAAGTTCTTTACACAGAGGGTGGTGGGTCTGGAACGCGTTGCCAGCGGAGGTGGTAGACGCAGACACGTTAGCGTCTTTTAAGATATATTTGGACAGGTACATGGATGGGCAGGGAGCAAATGGACACAGTCCATCAGAAAATAGATGACAGGTTAGACAGAGGATCTTGATCGGCGCAGGCTTGGAGGGCCGAAGGGCCTGTTCCTGTGCTGTAGGTTTCTTTGTTCTTTGTTTCTTTGTTCTTTGTAATGGGAGGGGGTGTTAAAATGGTTGGCAACTAGAAGATGTTATCATTTGTCGCATACAGAGCTCAGATATTTTTCAAAACAGTTTCTGAGTCTACGTTTGATCTCACCAGTGTAGAGGATGCCACAGCGGGAGCAGCAGATACAGTAGACCAAGTTGACGGATGTGCAGGTGTACCCCTATCTGATAAGGAAAGGTTGCTTTCTCCCTTGAATGGAGGTGAGTGAGGTGTAGCACCTCCTGCAGTTGCAGGGAAATGTGCCAAGGATGGTGGGTTTAGTGGGGAGTATGGAGCGGGCGAGGGAGTCATGGAGAGCGCGGTCCCTATGAAAGGCACAAAGGTAGGAAGGGAAATATATTTTTGGTTGCTGGGCCTGATTGTAGATGGCAGAAGTGTTGGAGAATGATATGCTGGATGTGAAGATTGCAGAGGTGATATCTGAGGTCGAGAGGGATTCTGTCTTTATTTTTGTTGGGGGGGAGGGGATGTGAGGGCAAAACTGCAGGAAACGCAAGGGATGCAGTTGAGGGCATTTTCGATCACTGGAGGGGGTAAGTTATGGTCCTTGAAAAGGAGGACATCTGGGATGTGCATGAACGCAATGCCCCATCCTGGGAGCAGATGCAACAGAGGTGGAGGAATTGGGAGCAGGGTGTCGCATTCTTGGAGGAAGTGGGTGAGAAGAGATGCAATCCAGGTAGCTGTGGCAGTCAGTGGGCTTGAAATAGAAATTGTCTCCATCTCTAGTGACCTCAAAACCAGAGGTCCAGGAAAGAGAGGGAGGTATCAGAGATGGTCCAGATGAATTTGAGGTTGGGGTGGAAGATGTTAGTAAAGTTGATGAAATGTTCAAGCTCTTTGTGGGAGCACAATGCAGCACTGATACAGTCATCAATGTAGCAGTGGAAGAAGTGGGGAATAGTGCCAGTATAACAGGAGAAGAGAGACTGTTCTATGTATCCTACGAAGCGGCAGGCATAGCTTGGGCTCATGCGGGTGCCCATGGCCACCCACTTAGTCTTTAGAAAGCTCCTCTGATGCTGCCTGGCCTGCTGTGTTCCTCCACTTCCATACTGTTATTTTTTACACCAGCATCTGCAGTTCTTGCCCTCTCCGTGTAAGTGTCTTGATACAAATGCTGCAGTGAGTTGACTCTTGAATAAAGCAGAAGAACTAAGAAACATCTGTTTAAATATAGATGTATTTTTTGACCAGTTTTATAAGCAGTCAGTGTTACGCTCAACGATGCAAAGAATTATTTACTGCGATACAGTATTATTCAAACCTCATTGTTATCGTGAGAGTGTGACTGAGTATCATGGTGATTTCAGATGAATGAAAACTTTAAAATAACAATGGTGGGAAGGTTGTGTGCTTATATTTTTGATTATGTTTTAAAATCCTTATCTGGCTTTGTGCATTTAATAGCTGTGTAGGTTCAAACTCTTCAGCTATTGTCCCGTACGCTAGCTGAAGATCAGCTCAGCCCACCTTTGTAATGTTGATGTTAATTTCAGCCAGGTTGTGGAGAGACTTGGATCATATCTTAGTCATTCTGTAAGTAACTACTGAAACTGTTATATGTAGAGAATAAAGTTGTATTGGCAGTTACAGTAATCATTAGTGGGATGAGCGTTCGCATCATCTCTTACTTCTGTGCGGTTACCAAGTACTGAGTTTTAAAAAGGGAGTGCTGCAATTAGACCAATCAGTAGCAGTACTTAATCGTTTGTCCTTTATTGTCATGCTTCGTGGAGTTATATACCTGCTGACAGGTGCCTAATTTTTTTTTCATTTCTTGAATTCAAAGAATGGCACTGCATGGAAGGACGCCATTCAGCCCAGCATCTCTGCTGGCTGTTTGGTAAAACTTTTCAATTTCCTGCTCTTTTGCATAGAAAAGCACAGCACAGTACCGGCCCTTCGGCCCACGATGTTGTGCCTTGGAATAATCCTAAACCGTGGAATAATAAGCATACTGCTGAATATTTTCTTAATTAGTTACCAAGTCCCTTTTGAAAGTTGGAATTGAATCGTCTTCCACCCTATTAAGGCATCAATTTGCTGAGCTCACTCATTTGCCAATGGAAAATATTTCACGTTCATTACCAAAACCTTGCATGATTTCTGCTGTAAAGATGACAATTACAGTCTCTCCATAAAACTGCAGTTCCTCATTCTTGCTACCATTCTCATAATTTTTTCCTACATTTTCTCTAACCTCTTGCATACTTCCTGAAGTGCAGTGGCCCGATTTGATCACCATACTCCAATTGATGCCTAATCTGTGCTTTAAGCTTTAGCATAATGTTCATCTTTTGCTTCTGTTAATCAAGCCCAGAATTGTCTTTTTTTAAAACACCATTTTCAGTTTGTCCTACCACGTTGAAAGTTTTGTGTACATAATCCTGGAGGTCTGCTCATTTTGCATCTTCCCATTAAAATGTAACCCTCATATTCCTCAGTGTTAAGTTTCATCTTCTGCGCAGTTGTCCTTTTTCTAGCCTAATGTGGGAGTGTGGTATTAATGTCACCATATTAGTATTCTAGAGGCCCAGACTAATGTTCTAGGGCAGGGGTTCAAATTCCACCATGACATTTTGTGTGAATTTGAATTTTGCCAAAAGTGAATCTCAGTAAAAATATGGGTTCGAAAGCTAGTCTCTCTAGTGGTGACCATAGTTTGTTTCTATTGTTGTGAACCTCAACATTTCCTTTAATACATCTGATCTTTCCAGGCAAACCTGTAACTCCTGAATTGTGTTCAACTCCAAACTATTATCTGAAATGACCTAGCAAGCCTCTGTCATAGGCAGTTAGGAATGGAAACAAATGCTATTATTACCACCATACACTATATCCCATTGAAATGAATGATAGAAAAAATGTGTCAAGTTATTGAAGCGACTGCTGGACATGCACATGGACAGCAGTGAATTGAGGGGAATGTAGGTTATGTTATTTTATGTTTGGATTAGGATTGTTCCACGGCACAACATCATGGGCCGAAGGGCCTGTACTGTGCTGTACTTTTCTATGTTCTACTGAAATCTGTCATAGTCCTCCTCGGTAATTGCAACCCTTCAATGGTTTTTTTGTGTGATTTTCTAAACTCTTAAATTGTACTGTAGGTCCAAATCTTTGCACTAATCAAAAAGAGCAGCATTCATAATTCAAATCTCTTTGTAGCATGGCTGTTTATTTTGAGTCTAATTAACAACTGTTCACCACTGCTTTGCTTCTGTTTATTAGCCAATTTTGTATTTACTTTACAGGTCCTGGGGCAATGATAATGTTGCTGACAAGAATGTTCCACTCATTCTATGTGATCATAATACTCTAAGATCATAGTTGTATGAGCACAGGTAGTTGTAAGCACCATTTTTAATTTGCTTTAAGTTAACAAGGAGAGAAATCCAGTTTGGAAGCCTGTGGTCAGGTAGTGATTTTGTAAACAGGCATACTGGAGGTCAAAATAATGTCTGTTTGCTGTGTTTATAACCGGCTGAGAAGTTACATAGCAGTAAGTTGTTGGAGGGGGGGAAAGAAAGAAGTTTTTAAGACTTGCACTACAGCTGTGGTGTGAGTGACTCAAGTGTTTAGTTAGCCTTCACATCGCCCTTCAATTTTGGTAGACTGGGGCATGTTGGCATTACCCACTGAAGTATTTTAATAGAGGTCGGTATCTCTCTTCAAATCACCCTTTATTTACACGTGAACAGTCCTTGACTTTAGCACTGCCTCTCAGAATCAGTTACCAGAGTGTCTTTTTGCCAAGTGATGTGTTTATGGGATGATAATATATTGGAGCAATTAATTAGTGATAATTAACTGCATCTATTATTCTATTGAGTTTCCATTCTGCTGAGTTATTCTAAGTTTTTTTTTGTTTTTATTTTAATCACTGTTTAAATAAATTGTATTTTGCTTCACATTGAGAATAATGTCTGTTGTGTTGTGTGGCATTATCACTATGCAAGATGGGACAGACTTTGCACAGATCTAGCAGCTCAAGACTGGGCATCTGAGGTGCTGTGGGCCATTAACAGCAGCAGAACTGTACTTCAGCACAATCTGTAACCTCATGGCCCAGCATATCCCCCGCTCAACCATAACCACCAAGCCGGGGATCAACCCTAGTTCAGTGGAGAGTACAGGAAGGTATGCCAGGAGCAGCACCAGGCATACCTGAAGATGAGGTATCAACTGAGGAAGGCCACCAAACAGGATGACTTGCTGCTTATGCTGTTTGGCCTGCAAGTGATAGACAGAGCTAAGTGAGCCCACAACCAACAGATCGGGTCTAAGCTCTGCAATCATGCCACATCCAGTTGTGAATGGTGGTGGACAATTAAACAGCTCCCTGGAGGAGGAGGTTCCGTAAATATCCCCATCCGCAATGATGAAAGAGCCCACCTCAGTGCAAATGATAAGGCAGAAGCTTTCGCAGCAATCTTCAGCCTGAAGTGCCAAGTGGATGATGGATCTTGGCCTCCTCTGGTCCCCAGCATTACAGATACCGATCTTCGGCCAATTCGATTCACTCCCCGTGATATCAAGAAAGAGTTGGAGGCACTGCATACTGCAAAGGCTTCGGGCCGTGACAACATTCTGGCAATTGTACTGAAGACTTAAACTCCAGAACTTCCTACTCCCCTAGCCAAGCTGTTCCAGTACAGCTACAACAATGGTATCTACCTGACAATGTGAAAATTGTCCAAGTATGTCCTCTACACAAAAAGCAGCACACATCCAACCTAACCGATTGCTGCCCCATCTGTCTACCCTCAATCATCAGTAAAGTGATGGAAGGTGTCATCAGCAGTGCTATCGAGCATCCCCTGTGCAGCAATAACTTGCTCAGTGATGCCCACTTTGGGTTCTGCCAGGGCCACTCAGTTCCTGACCTCATTACAACCTTGGTTCAAACATGGACAAAAGAGTTGAATTCCAGAGGTGAAGTGAGTGTGATAGCCCTTGGCATCAAGGCTGCATTTGACTGGGTGTAGCGTCATGGAGTCCTGGCAAAACTGGAATCACTGGTTTTTGGAGGCAAGCTCTTTAGTAGTTGGAATCAAACCTGACACATAGAAAGATGGTCGTGGTTGTTCGAGGTCAATCATCTCGGCTTCAGGACAGCTCTGAGGGAGTTCCTCTGTGTAGTGTCCTTGGCCCAACCATCTTCAGCTACTTCAATGATTTTCCCTCCATCATAAAGGCAGAAGTGGGGATGTTCGTTGATAACTGCACAACGTTCAGCACAATATGTGACTCCTCAGATACTGATACATTCTTGTTCAAATGCAACAAGATCTGTACAATAGCCAGGCTTGGGCTGACAAGTGGCAAGTAACATTTGCACCACAGAAATGCTTGGCTATGACCATCACTAAAAGATACAATCTAACCATCACCCCATGGCATTCAGTGATGTTACCATTGACCAGACTATCAATATCCTGGGGTTACCATTGACCAGAAACTCAACTAGACTCACCACATAAACACTGGCTACAAGAGCAGGTCAGAAACTTTGAATGCTGCTGTGAGTAACTCGTCTCTTGACTCCCCAGAGCCTGTCTACCATCTACAAGGCACAAGTCAGGAGTGTGATGGAATACTCCCCACTTGTCTGAATGAGCTCAGCCCCAACAACACTCCAGAAGCTTGATGCCATCCAGGCCAAAGCGGCTGACATCCACGAGCATCCACTCCCTCCATGCTTGGTAACAGCAGTATGTACTACGTACAAAATGAACTAAAGATCCTTAGATCTTTAGATTCACCAAAGATCCTCAGTCAGCATCTTCCAAACCCACAACCACTTCCATCTAGACGGACAAGAGCAGCAGATGAATGGGAACACCACCACCTTAAAGTTTCCCTCCAAGCTGCTCACCATCCTGACATGGAAACTTATCATTGTTCCCTTACTCGCTGGGTGAAAGTGCAGGAATTCCCTACTGAATGGCATTGTGGGTCAATCCTCAGCTGGTGGACGACAGTGATTCAAGAAGGCAGATTGCCACCACCACCTCGGGGCAGGCAAGAAACGCTGGACAGCCAGCGGTGCCTACGTCTCACAAATGAATTTTTAAAAATAACTATCGAGTAGTTTGACCAGTTTGTATTGCAACTGAGACACTTTGTCTTATTTTAAAGGCAAATGTAAAGTTAGTGGCCATTTTACCTTAAAAAATCTTTGAGGGCATCTGATCTGGTCCATAATACAGCTCCAGCCAGGGAGCTCATATTCTATGAGATCCAGCCAGCGGACCTTGTTACAATCATTACACCCACACTAAATGTTTTAGCATGTAGGTATTTGAAGGTTTTTTTTTGAAGTCCTGGCTATAACTGGTAGAAACTTGGACAATTCTGCAGAGGTGAACTTATTTGTGGTAGGTGGGAACGTGGATGTGCTGAACAGCTCGAGTCAGACAACTCGTGTTTTATGTGGTCTAGCTGGCTGGCCGCATTACAAATTCTGCCTCAGCAGAATTTCACTCCCTTACCAGTGGTAAAGGTACGAGGTGACTAAATCCATCACTTTCATCGCAGATTCTGAAGACTCAACAACACTTGATGGAGAGGGTGCACCCATGACTTCACTCTGCCAGCCATTTTTTAACTGAAAAATGTTGACCCAATCTAGATGACTCTCTTGTAACCAATTTCACCCCTCCAAGCTCGCACCTGAGTCTTTTACTACAATCATTGGTATCTGAATCATCTGCTTTTCAATAGAAACTGGAATTGAAGTTGTACCCTTAATCTGTAAAGCTCCCCATATAGGTTCTCAGGCTAGCTGAGATCTTTTGCAAAGTTAAGGGCTAGAGTCTAGAGCAAATTTTGTTTAAAAACTGAACTGCAATCATGATACAGCCGTGCCAAAATTGACCTCCATTAGAATAACCATTCAACCAGATGTTTACTTTTGTTCTGATTTCCTTTATTCATTTACGGGATGAGAGGCGTCACTGGCTCGGCCAGCATTTGTTGTCCCTACCTAATTGCCCAGAAGGACGTTCAGAATCAACCATGTTGCTGTGGGTCTGGAGTCCCATGTAGGCCAGACCAGGTAAGGATGGCAGTTTCCTTCCCAAAAGAACATCAGTGAACCAGATGGGTTTTTCCCAACAATCGACGATGGATTCATGGTCATCATTAGAATTTTAATTCCAGGTATTTATTGAATTCACATTCCACCATCTGCCATGGCAAGATTTGAACCCAGGACCCCAGAACATTTCCTGGGTCTCTGAATTAACAGTCCAGCGATAATACCACTAGGCCATCGCCTCCCCCTGTGAATGTTGCTAAGTAATTTAACTGTTCCAAACCAGATGTAGGTGTACTTTCCAGGCTTTGAATTCTCCTGGATACTGGCCTATGAGTTTTCTTACTCAGTTTTGGTCCAGTAAGACACTCTCGCTGTCCGAGGTCCGCACAGTGGCAGCAACTACAATGGTTTGCCGGTCAGGATCTTGATGTAAATTTCAGCCATTTGGTGGAGGCATGGCTTTGTTTTGAAGTTTTGCTGTGGGCTGACTTAGTCTCTCTGATCAGGAGATGTCCTCAGTGAGGCTTTGCAATTGCCTGCACTCAATTAGTGAACCCAAGCTTAGTTGGTCTGGTGAGGGTGTCTACTTCCATCAGAATACTCTGCAACTCATGGTCCACTTGCTGCATTTTCCAGTGATAAAGCCAATTGTTACGCCTATTTGAAGTCCAGTTGGGACTTAGCTAGTGGATGATATTGTAAAGTTACATCATTAGTTCCATGTACCAGATGGTTGCTAAGCATCTCATTAAAGGTTAAACCAAAGTCACAGGCGTCTGCCAGTTGTCCTCACCTAGTCGAAAATCCCAATATACATATTCTTGGTTCTCAAATTGCAGAGTAAAAACAACAGCATTTTAGCATTAGAGGAGGCTTCGGCTCATAACATCCCTTAACTATGCCTGTCAATTTTTAAAGGTTTTCATATCTGGTGCCTCAAGAAAAGTTAGACCCCTAATAACAGGAAAAGACAGAAGCTCCGCAAGTTTTTAGGAGAATTACTCCGTGCTTTCATCTGTCACAATGTCATTTGCTCAGGCAAAATGATGCATACTTGCCACATACTGGGCCCATCATTTGACAGCAGGTTGAATGAGTCAAACTTCCCAAACAAAGGCATTATGTAAAAAAAAAATGCTTACCCCAATTCAGATTGTTGTGAACGAATTTCTTCAGGATCGTGCTTTGCTCCTCTCACCCCCGAAATAACTCCACATGGGCTATTATCCCATCACCAAGTCACCCATTATTTACACATGAACTTCCCTTAGGTACTATCTCTTTCAGAATCAGCTACCAGCCAGGCCTCCCTGATTGGGGTTGCTAATCTGGTCCAATCAGGGAACTCATTCTGTGCGGTCTAGCTGGCTGACCTAGTTGCACCGCTACACCCACACTAAAAGTTTTAGCATATGGCTATTTGAAGGAATTTTTTGAAAGCTTTGGCTAAAACTTGCAGAAACTTGGACAATTCTGAAGATGTGGACTAACTTGTGGCAGGTGGGAATATGGAATGTGAAGTACAAACAGATCACTCATGACCACATTGAATAACACAGGCTTGAGGGACAGAATGGCATACCTCTGCTCCCATTTCATATGTCTGTCATAATGAAGCATGTGCATTTTGTTTCTGGCATAAATGTAAGAATATTAAAGGACTACATTCCTCTTGAAAACACTGACACTGGGAAATTGGATAGCTCCAGTTAGGCATTCCCCTCTCTGAAGTTACTGGAGCATCTTCAGAAATGCCTCCTGTTTGCTGTACTATTTGTTAATCCATCTGCAAACTGAATAAGCAAACTTCTGAGATCAAAACATGAAGTGTAACTGTTTAGATTCTAATAGTGTTTGGTTGTGAGGTACACATTAGAATTCCATTTGGTCAAATTCTGATGTTTTGGACTTCAAGTTGTCCTGTGGACTTAAACAGGAAAGGAACCATCAGTGAGATAAATCTGTCAGTGCAGTGGGTGCTTACTTGAATTAATTGAAGACAAATGCAGAAACTTTAACTTTAGTCTCTTTTTTGGCTTCTTAGCAGGCTGCATTTTTCCTCATGGCTGCATCCTTGAAATAAAATGTAATCTAGCAAAAGTGAAAGATTTTGACAAATAAATGATTGTGTTTTCTTCAATAGCACTGGAAAATTGCTATAAACATTTCTAACGTGGTAGACCTGACTCAAATGTAAAATCCAGGGTCTTCCCTGGACTGACCTATCCCCTCCCTACCTCCCCACCTATACTCTCCTCTCCACCTATCTTCTTTTCTCCATCTTCGGTCCGCCTCCCCCCCCACTCCCTATTTATTCTAGAACCCTCACCCCATCCCCCTCTCTGAAGAAGGGTCTAGGCCTGAAACGTCAGCTTTTGTGCTCCTGAGATGCTGCTGGGCCTGCTGTGTTCATCCAGCTTCACACTTCATTATCTCAAATGTAAAATGAAGCAGTTTAACTTTTGATTTCTTTGAAAATATGGGAAAATTAAAGAAATCTGCAAGAAAACGTTCATTTAATTGCAGCTGAACAGTCGCTCCTTCCATTTGAAATACAAGAAATGCATATTAACTGTGATAATTTCTCTTTTGTTGTAATGATAATTATACAGTGTGTGTATTGAGAGAGCTTTTGCATTAGCTTTCTAACCAGTCTTTTACACCCTCCATCCTCCAACATAGCTGAAGTAGTATGGAGAGAAATTCTTCATAAATGCAAGTATGTATCAAATGAGAAGATAGTAGTTGAGCAAATGTACATAATTAAGTTTCTTGCACCTTGTAAAGCTCCTAAGCATTTCCACTGATTTTAGTTATGTCATATTAAAGAACAGAGATTTATTAACTAACAAATGTGAAAGAAAGATTTGCATTTTTTTGATTGGACATCTCAAAACACTCTATAGCCAATGAAGTGCTTTCAAATCACAGTGGATTTGATATCAGAAATCAGACAGCCTCCAGAATCACTACATTTTGCAATAAAAGTGGCGGGTGACTCCTATTGACTCACCCCATTGTAATACGTGTCACAGATGGTCTGCAAATTATTGATGCAGGAAATTGAGGGACTTTTCATTCTTACGCCCATCTTCACTCTTCCAACCTGGCATGCTTTGTGAAAGTCTACTTGTGTGCCATCTAATGTAACTAAAAGAAGGGTTATTTAAGCTGGCATATTAACGTATTACATCAGAGCCTCATTACAAATAGTGGAGCTGACTGTCCGACTTGACTGTGGCTTTTCTATTTGCACCAACAGCAGCATGCCTGTAGTTTTTCATTTCCCCTTCATTAACGAAACCTGATGGTTGTTCTTTTTCAGTTCGCTGGTGCCTAATGGGAATAGGATACATGAAGGCATGGCAACAAGCATATACACATAAATCATTCGTGAAATATAGGGAGCTAATAAATTTGTTGGCAAATGCAGTACTCCATAAACAATGTCTGTCTGGTGAGTAGTTACTGCAATCAATGAAGACAACAAACTGATGTGATATTCTGACTGCCTGTCAGCGGGAGTTAATTGGAAGTGATAATTTTGTTCTGCTTTATTGCCAGATTTTTGAATAGTATTTCTAACTTGGCTAAAGGTGATTTATTTTCCTGATTGGCACTTAAAATTCACAACAGGAGGTAATTGTTTTCCTATTTATTTAATGGTCTGTTTTACTCATTTTCCTGGCTGTGGGTGTCACTGGCTAGGCTGACACTTATTGTTTTCCCTAGTTGATCGTAGTTAATGCAACTGATTCACTTGCTAGGCTATTTCAGAGGTTTTGGGCTAGAATTACGTTTTGACAGGATTGGATAAGCACACTGTCTTCCTAAAAGTCACCAGTTGGAGTTTTTTTTTACAACAGTTTGGCCACTTTGTAGTCATGACTAATGTCTGCATGTTTATTTCAAGACCTTTTATCAAACTGTTATTGTCTTCATCTATCATATCACCATCTTTGAAAAACTTGTACCGGCTGAAAGGTTTCCTTTTGTGCTGCACTATGCTATGCATGATTTCAGATTCTTCATGTTATCATGGTGCTATTTGAACGTTCATTCTTTGGTTAGTAAAAGAAATATTTTGAAAACTAGTGCAGTAACATAACCACCATCTTGCCATATAATCAGTGTAGATTCTGTGGTGAGTTGCCATGTCTTCAGCCCCCTAACGCTCCACTACCTATGTTTGTGCATTGAAATGCTGCACTTACCTGGTTGAATAGAGCCCGAAACACATTGTTGAACTACAACCATAGTTACGAAAAAATTATCCATTTGATTAGCACCACAGCATAACTGTAAATCTGCAGTGTATGTGTACAATGGCTCCTGTGGAAATTACCCTCAAACAGGTGACAGTGTGTAGAAACAATACCTTCCACTTCCCTTCCAAGTCATGCAGCTTTCCTGAAATTCCATATCTGCTGGTAATGTGAGAGCATCTTCCTCACTTGGACAGCAGTGGTTTGAGTGAAAGGCTCAGGGCCGTGTTCTCAAGGGTGATGACGGATTAGTAATAAATTCCAGATTTTGTGCATCCTGAGATTTAATTTTTTAAAAAGAAGCACTGCATGATTCTTTTAATATCTGAGCTACATTCAATTGGATGGTGATAATGGGAACTGCAGATGCTGGAGAATCCAAGATAATAAAATGTGAGGCTGGATGAAAACAGCAGGTCCAGCAGCATCTCAGGAGCACAAAAGCTGACGTTTCGGGCCTAAACCCTTTGTCAGAGAGGGGGATGGGGTGAGGGTTCTGGAATAAATACGGAGAGAGGGGGAGGCGGACCGAAGATGGAGAGAAAAGAAGATAGATGGAGAGGAGAGTATAGGTAAGGAGGTAGGGAGGGGATAGGTCAGTCCAGGGAAGACGGACAGGTCGAGGTGGGATGAGGTTAGTAGGTAGGAGATGGAGGTGCGGCTTGGGGTGGGAGGAAGGGATGGGTGAGAGGAAGAACAGGTTAGGGAGGCAGAGACAGGCTGGACTGGTTTTGGGATGCAGTGGGTGGAGGGGATGAGCTGGGCTGGTTTTGGGATGCAGTGGGGGAAGGGGAGATTTTGAAGCTGGTGAAGTCCACATTGATACCATTGGGCCACAGGGTTCCCAAGCGGAATATGAGTTGCTGTTCCTGCAACCTTCGGGTGGCGTCATTGTGGCACCGCAGAAGGCCCATGATGGACATGTCATCTAAAGAATGGGAGGTGGAGTGGGAGAGGTATGTATGAATTTGGTTCTATTTCCTGGCTTGGTTTCCTATTCATTTCGAACATACATAATTCAGCATAGAATTCTAATTGCAGAGGTCTTCATGGAAATTACATCTTTGAAAATGCAGAACCGTTGGTTCATAAAGTCCTGCAATATATCATTTAATTTCACTGAGTTGTCTTGTAGAATACCTATTCTCATGCTACTTTAAATTTGTAAAAGTATAATTTCTCTCTCAACCTGTCATTCCCACATTGAGATTCTCCCAAGTGCTCAAAGCAGCTGTCTCTTGCATTCTAGCGTGGAACTGTTTCAGCGAGCACCTCCATAGTGGACTAATGCCGTTTGGGAAAAATTGTCTCAGGAATTTCCAGTTGTTTTGAATACTTTTTAAAATAATGTGGGAATTTGAGATTTACTAGTATGCTAAGTACTGTATGGCAATCTATTGCTTTAATGTGTCAAGTTTTAACAGAAATCTGTTCTTATTACCACTGAAGTCAAAATGCTTTGTTTTGAAAAGGTTACTTACGTTAAATCATATAGTAATAATTAACTTTCCATTGGTTTACTTGCAATTAAGAACATTGAGTTCACCTGGGATCAATATTTTTGCATCATGAAATGATGCCAGTCAGCCAGTATGATGTGTTGAACTGGATTTAAGTGGAATGGTTAGGATAATTCTAAGTATTTCCATTATGAGCACACACTATTGCTAAATAAAAATTTTGAGGTGAGAAAGAAAGCATTGAATTGTTTAATTTGGGCCATAATTGTAGAAATACCCAAAATGATATTGCCTGAAATTGTTTAGTATGATGAACAGCATTATTTTCATGTGGTAGCAAATAAACAAACTCCAAGCCAAAGCCATCCTTTCAAAAGGAGCTGATTGAAGTTTGACTGAAGGTAGATAACCAGGTATAGAACTGGATGAACACAGCAGGCCAAGCAGCATCATAGGAGTAGGAAAGCTGACGTTTCGGGCCTAGACCTAGGCCTGAAACGTCAGCTTTCCTGCTCCTGTGATGCTGCTTGGCCTGCTGTGTTCATCCAGTTCTGCACCTTGTTATCTCAGATTCTCCAGCATCTGCAGCTTCTACCATTTGTGGACAGAAGTTAGTTGGGCAAGTACAAGGAGAGGTTATCAAATATTTCCCAAATTAATAATTTCTGTCCTACTGGACCAGAGAGCTTAATGTAAATAATTGATATTTTGGATGGTTACTTCATTTTTAGGGATAATTGAATGGGATGGGGTATAAAACAAACTGTTTAAAGATGATTGTGCAAATCAAGACTTTGCGTGAATTTTTTTGTTGTTATCTGTTGTGTCCTGATAATTGCTCTCTTTTTGTATCAAATGAACTTTTCTTTCTCTTCACTTGCATTCAAACAAAACACTTCCTGCTTTGGATATTTTATACCTTTCCATAACAGATGTTATTTCCCCCATAAAATGCAGTAGATACTTGAGGAATAAGTTTGAATTTAAGATTGATCAGTTATTATTGAGCAGAGTTTATAGGGAAGATGTCAGAGTTAGGTTCTTTACACAGAGTGGTGGGTGTGTGGATGTGCTGCCAGCAGTGTAATGGAGTCAGGTACAATCGAAACTTTTAAGCGACTCTTGGATAGGCGCATGGAGGATAGTAAAATATGGGGTATGCAGGGTAGATTGATCTTAGTAGGATAATAGGTCAGCACAACATAGTGGGCCAAAGGGCCTGTACTATGAAATGCTGTTCTATGTTTTAGTATTGAGGTCAGGTCGATAGAATTAAGATACTTATCTGCAATTGCTTCATTTAAAGATGGACCAGGATTGAGGGACTAATGACCTACTCCTTTTCCTTGCTACTTCTGGTTCTTGGTTGCTTTTGCACTACACTGAAATCCTTCTGGGTTGCCTTTTCCTTTATGCCATTGCTACCTCAGATGTATAATTGTGCAAGCATGAGACAATTTAAATTGAGGATGAAACACCTCTCATATAACTTTCTTGTCACCAGTGATTTAACTTAAAATAACATAATACAGTAGGAGTATCACACAGGATCCACAAGTGATATGGTGCAGGAAAAGGCTATTCAGCCCATTGTGCCTGCACCAATTTTATTACTTGTACCAATTTGCTTCCATTTCCCTGTCGACCTAAACATAATTTCTATCTAAATAATTGTTCAGTGCTTCCTTGATTTTTATTTTGTTCACTTGTGGAACATGGGTGTTGCTGGCTGGCCAGGATTTATTGGCTGTTTCAAGTCGCCCTTAAGAGGTGGTGGTGAGCTGCCTTCTTGAACAGCTGCAATCCAGATGCAGTAGGTTAACTCACAATGCCCTTGGGGATGGAATTGCAGGATTTTAACCCAGTGACAGTGAAGGAGTGGCAGAATATCAGGATGGTGAGTAGCTTGGAGTGGAGCTTACAGGTGGTGGTCTTCCCATGTAACTGCTACCATTGTCCTTCTAGATGGAAGTGGTAAAGTGTAGGAAGGTTCTCTTTCTGGATCTGTGCTGAATTTCTGCAGTGCATCTTGTAGATAGTACATATGCTGCTACTGAGTGTTGGTGATAGAGGGAGTGGATACTTATAGATGTGGTGCCATTCAAGTGGGCTGCTTGGTTCTGAATGGTGTAAAGCTTCCTCTGTGTTGTTGGAACTGCACCCATTGAGGTAAGCGAGGAGTATTTCAGCAAACTCTTGAATTGACTTTATGGTCTTCTGGTGCCTTGTACAATGTGATCGAGCTTTGTGAGACAGGAGGTGAGTTGCTTGCTGTGGTATTCCAAGCCTCTGATCCATTCTTGTAGCTACTGTTTATATGGTGAGACCAGTTGATCTTCTGGTCAGTGGTAACCCCAAAGATATTGATAATGGGGGATTGAGTGATGGTAAAACCCATTGAATCTTAAGGGGTAGTGTTTAGATTGGCCCCTGTTAGAGTTGGTCTATGCCTGGCATTTGTGTGGCACGAATGTTACTTGCCACTTGTTAGCCCAGCCTGGATATTATCGAGATTTTGTTACATTGAAACATGGACCATTTCAGTACCTGAGGAATTGCAAATGGTGCTGAACACTGTGCAGTTATCAGCAGGCATCCCCTCTGTATGATGGAGAGAACGTCATTGACGAAGCAGCAAAGATGGTTGGACTGAGGGCACTACTCCTGAGGAACTCCTGCAGAGAAGTCCTGAAGCTGAAATGTCTGCCCTTCAATAGTCACAACCATCTTCCAATGTGCCCGGTCTGACTCCAATCAACAGAGTTTGTCCCCTGATACCCACTCATTGCAATTTTGTTAGAATTCCTTAATGTCACATTTGGATCAAACATTTGCGTACAGTTCTGGTCGCCACGCTACCAGAAGGATTCGAATGCTTTGGAGCTGGTGTAGAAAAGGTTTTTCAGCGCGTTGCTGGGGTATGGGGGATTTTAACTATGAAGAAAGCTTCTGGGTTTGAGTAAAGATTTGTTGCTTGGTGCTGGTTGTAGATGTTGGTGTGTTCGCTGAGCTGGAAGATTTGATAGCAGATGTTCTGTCTCGTTAGTAGGTGACATCCTCAGTGCTGTGGAGCCTCCTATGAAGCTTTGTTATTTTCTGCCAGTTCTAACCTGTATAAATATAACTGAGGATGTCGCTTAAAAAGGGGATGAAATGTCTGCTATCAAACCTCCCAGCTCAGCGAACATACCAACAAGTAAATGAAGAAAACTTGCAGACTTGGTTTGTTTTCACTAAAATGCAGGAGGTTGAGGAGTAGCCTGATAAAAGTTTATAAAATTGTTAAGTGGCATAGAACAGAAAGTCTGAAGCCTTTTCCTAGAGTGGAGGGGTCAATTACCAGAGGACACGGATTTAAGGGGTGGTGGGGGTGGAGTTTAAAAGAGATGTGCGAGGCAGGTTTTTCTATACAAAGGGAATGGTGAGTGCCTGGAATGCACTGCCGTGGGAAGTGGTGGAAGCAGGCACAGTAGCATCATTCAAGAAGCTCCTGGACGTACACATGAATAAGAAGGGAATAGAGGTATTACAGATTCTGTAAGTGAAGACAGTTTTAATATGGAAGGGCTGAAGGGTCTGTTCCTGTGTTGTATTGTTCTTTGTTCTTGGCCTTGGCCTTGATTTCAAGGGCTGTCACTCTCACTTCATCTCTGGAATTCAGCTGTTTTGACCATGTTTGAAACAAGAATGCAATAATGGCTGGAGCTGAATGTCCCTGTTGGAATCCAAACTAGGAATCATTGAGCATTTTATTGCTGAGCATTTGCTGTTTGATGACCCTGTTGATGACACCTTTCACTACTGATGATTTGAGAGTAGACTGATGGGGCAGTAATTGGCCTGGTTGGATTTGTCCTTTGTGTACAGGACATACCTGGACAATTTTCCACGATGTTGGATAGATGCTAGTGTTGTAACTGTACTGGAAGAGCTTGGCTAGGTATGTGGAGAGTTCTGGAGCACAAGTCTTCAGTGCCATTGTTGGAATGTTATCAAGGCCTATAGCCTTTACACTATCCAGTACCTCCTAACCATTTCTTGACATGACGGAGAGTAAATCGAATTGGTTGAAGACTGTCAGGACTGTTAGTTTGTATTCCTGGGGACCGTTGGAGGAGGCCTCTGTTGAACCTGCCTCCACCACATTTCCAGGGAGTCCATTCCATACCCTAACTACTTACTGTGAGAGGTTTTTTTTTCTCCCCCCTCATTACTCTCATTTCATAAGTCAAGCCACTTCATCCCAGAAATCAGTTCAATAAACTCTCAATTCCATCCTTTGTTTGTGGAAACCAAACCTGCATGTGTTACTGTAGGCATGGTCTCACCAAGATCATGTTTAACTGTTGCAAGACTTCCTTACTTTATTGTTTATTTGCAAAGGAGTAAAGCGTAAAGTTGTTTCCCTAAATACTTTCTGTACCAGTGTTTTATTGGACAGACAGGTAAGTACTCCTAAGAATCTGCCAGTGGCTTGTTGCCAACTTTGTCATAAGAGTGGCATTCGCTTCACGTGCAGACGCGTTTTGGTTTCTGTCTAACAACACAACTGGTACTTGTGAGGAAATCTAATATTTTGTGAAATATGTTTACTTTTGACAGCTGTGCCACAGTTTCCAGTGAATAAGCAGTATTACTAAGGGATTTTTAATGACATACATACATTTCGTGAAGTGCTATTTTTGTAAGATAGGCAAAATCTTTGTTTCTCATTTAACGCAGAAGAATTGACCAGGGGGGACAATGTATTCAAGATTAAAGATTACTCAGTGCTGATAAACCCAAAGTAGTCGAGTTGTTGGCATCTGTTCTAAGATTCTAAAGCTTAAAGAAAGATCTGTCATAAAGCCCTAAATCCTGAAACTGGCACATTGGCTTTGATTTCAAAGTCACTCTCGTAACTAATGATGACTTGAATAACATACAAGTATTGTCAGAATACCAGTGCTAGCTACATATTTGAAAGTTACTATTGTAGATGTGCACTTATTTAGGTATTATGTGACATTCACAGCACATATTAGAGGACCATGTTTTTCTTTTCATCATTCAAGGCACAATTGTAGGCTGGAGAGTTTGTGCAGTAAATTCCAGTACAAACTGATAAATGTAAGAAGTTGAGTCTTGAGGTAGTTGCATGTTTCTTGGATTAACAAGAATTAGTCAAATTACATGTACTGGGAATGTGTGTGTGACCTCACTCTCTCGTATGTGTAAATTAGGCACTGACATAATGGGAATAATTTCAAGATTTCTTTCTAAAATCTTCTGGAGCACCTTCAATATGGATTATTAGATTAAGGTCTTTAACAACTCTTTTTGAAATAAAAAGGAAGGCATGACGATTTGGATAGATTTGAGTTGGTTGAGTGATGAGTACTGACAAAGATGCTCCAGTGCTTCAGATATGGGCCTGGGATGTTTTAGATTAACCTGAACAGACATGCAGGTTTCAGTTTGTGTCCCATCCAGAAGGTGAAGAAGTTGACAATCCTGCCTTAATACTTTCAAGAAAGCATGTAAATAATCAGAAGAATGCACCCTGTGTATACAGCTTCAGATTGCTATGTACACAACACAAGACCTCCCTATACCAGCGGTCAAAGACTACTTCATAAAACATCTCATACTGTCAAAGAATGATTTTCGGGTAAATGAAGACCTAGTCTGCTCCTTGTATCCTTGAATTGCTTCTTCCATTTTTTCCCCCTGGCACAATCTTGCAGTCTGAGAAACTTTAACCTTGGCTTTTTATCCCAAAACATTTTAATGCAAAGGCTTATCAAACAGTTTACTTGCATCCATTGCTACCAGGAGCTATCTGCTTCAATCACAACGTTCAATAATACCATTGAAGAAAAAATACTTGCATTCCTCTAGTGTCTTTCAAGATCACAGAGCTTCCAGGTGCTTTACAGCCACTAAAATACTTCTGGAGTAGCCATTATTGTCATGTAAGAAATGCTGTAGCTAATTTGAATGTAGTAAGCTCTGACAAACAGCAATGATGATAATGACCAGATCATTATTTTTTGTGTGGTGTTGATTGAAACATACTTATCAGGAAGTGAATAATAACTCTCCTATTCTCCAGAATAAATATTCCTTGTCCAGTGGAGCTGTCAGGCAAGTCTCAGTGCATCTTATCTGAAGACTGTACTGCCAGCAGTGTAGCATTCTCTCTGTGGTACACTAGAGAGTCAGTCTTGGTTTTTGTTCTCTATTCCTAGATTGGAACCTGACCCTGTTTCCCTTCTGAATCAAGGAAGAATGCTGCCAATTGAACCATAAAAGTGAGACACAATGGCATTGGAGAAATAGTTAAAGGAAAGTATCAACGCTTAAATTATAGGGAAGAGAAATGTGACCAGTGTTGATATCATGCGTGAGAAGCTATGATCTGCATAGATCTGACAGACCAAACTGCATCCTTTGGTGTTCAGGTTTTTACTGGTTGTTTCAAAAGTGGTTTGATATCCTTGTGTTCCATCTAGGAAAGTGTTTTTCTCCAGTATTTTATAGTTTATTTTTTCCTTGAGATTATTTTTAATTGTAGTTCTATGAATCTTGAGATGCCTTTTCATTCTTGTTTTATTCAATTATCTTTTATGGTAATGTGTCTGATCTGGACAGCTTTTTAAATGAAATTCAGAGTTGCAGTGTGAGCTGTGCTGGTAGATAAGGATAAGTAACAGATGCAGCAGAGTTGTGTACATGGCTCTATAAGAAAGCTGTGCCAGGAAAATATCTAGATTTTTCTTGACCAGTTGCCCAGCAATGAAGTAGCACTAGAGCTCAGAGAAGGGAAAGGCAGTCAACTGCAAGGGGAGAGAATAGCAGTAAATTTGGGCACTGAGTGTATAATAAACCCTTGTGTGAAACAAGTGCCCAATTGTGCATTTGTGAAACACACCACTTGAATTGTTGGATATTCTGTATATGTTTTGCAATGTACTCGCTGTGCCAAAGAAATTAATTAGTTGATGCATGCATCTGAATGCATTATCCCACATTAACCCTTCATTTAAGAATACTCTGCAGTACTCCATTGTGAAAAGAATTCACTAATGATTTCTAATGTCACAGTAGGTATTGATGAGTACCTGCACATGGAACCTTCATTTGGAATTGGAAAACTAAAATTTAGCTGAATGTTTGAAATGTCTTTGCTGATTGAATGCTCAATGTGAAAACAAAATGTCAGTCTTTTTGAGGGCCAGCCTAGATTTTGGAAAAAGATTCCAAAATTGCTGTGTTTTTGGTTGCAGTAGTGCTGGGAGCCATTTCAGATTGTGTCTAAGTCCGCAGTGAGATATGTAGAAAAGCTTTTAAAATGTTGGTTATTCACAGCATGGCAGTTGGCACCTGCAGGTTTAATAGACATGTTTAAAGTCAGGACTGTTTTAGATTTTTGCCCTGCTCTTAAGTTGGTATAGAGTCAAGAAAATCTATCTCAAAGCAAGTAAAAGAGATGTATGGTTTACCTTTTAAAAGGACATTCAACCTCAGATCTCCGGGTAAGCATCCTGGAAGGCTGACTTCACGATACACAACAATGCCTAGTCGCCGAGTAGAGACTGATAGACAAGTTGGATACCTGTGAGCATGGCCTCAACTGTGATCTTGGGTTCATATCACACTAAAGGTGACACTCGTAGACTCACTCTTTTTGACACACACAGACATGCGCTGACAGGCAGACACAAGCACGGGCGTGCGCACACACCTATCTAAGGGATGAAGATAATAAAATGTGAGGCTGGATGAACACAGCAGGCCCAGCAGCATCTCGGGAGCACAAAAGCTGACGTTTCGGGCCTGGACCCTTCATCAGAGAGGGAGATGGGGTGAGGGTTCCGGAATAAGTAGGGAGAGAGGGGGAGGCGGACCGAAGATGGAGAGGAGAGTATAGGTGGGGAGGTAGGGAGGGGATAGGTCAGTCCAGGGAAGACGGACAGGTCAAGGAGGTGGGATGAGGTTAGTAGGTAGGAGATGGGGGTGTGGCTTGGGGTGGGAGGAAGGGATGGGTGAGAGGAAGAACAGGTTAGGGAGGCAGAGACAGGTTGGACTGGTTTTGGGATGCAGTGGATGGAGGGGAAGAGCTGGGCTGGTTGTGTGGTGCAGTGGGGGGAGGGGACAAACTGGGCTGGTTTTAGGATGCGGTGGGGGAAGGGGAGATTTTGAAGCTGGTGAAGTCCACATTGAGGTGGGGAGTTCCTGGACCAAAGGGGAGAAAATGGAGTCTAGATAGGTGGAGATGAGTTCGGTGGGGCAGGAACAGGCTGAGACAATGGTTTGACCAGGGCAGGCAGGTTTGTGGATTTTGGGAAGGAGATAGAAACGGGCCGTGCAGGGTTGGGGAATAATAAGGTTGGAGGCTGTGGGTGGGAGGTCCCCTGAGGTGATGAGGTCATGAATGGTGTTGGAGATGATGGTTTGGTGCTCGGGTGTGGGGTCATGATCAAGGGGGCGGTAGGAGGTGGTGTCGGAGAGTTGGCGTTTGGCCTCGGCGATGTAGAGGTCAGTGTGCCATACTACCACTGCGCCACCCTTGTTTGCGGGTTTGATGGTAAGGTTGGGGTGGGAGCGGAGGGCTGCCCGTTCTGCGGGCCTTCCACTGAGGACGAACGGTCAAAGGGGCTGACCTTTGTACCCATCCACCCACACATCGAGTACCAGTCACGTTTGGACATAGAGCAGTTTTTCTGCAGCCTTCGCCTCCACGCCTACTTCTTCAACCGGGAACCTAACCCTCCCTCCACTGACCCCTTCTCCTGCTTCCAACACAAGTCCTCCTCCTGGACACCACCCCCAGGCCTCCTACCTTCCCTCAACCTCTTCATCTCCAACTGCCCTCAAGTCCCACCCACAGCCTCCAACCTTATTATTCCCCAACCCTGCACGGCCCATTTCTATCTCCTTCCCAAAATCCACAAACCTGCGTGCCCTGGTCGACCCATTGTCTCAGCCTGTTCCTGCCCCACAGAACTCATCTCCACCTATCTAGACTCCATTTTCTCCCCTTTGGTCTAGGAACTCCCTACCTCAATGTGGACTTCACCAGCTTCAAAATCTCCCCTTTCCCCCACCGCATCCCAAAACTAGCCCAGTTTGTCCCCTCCCCCCACTGCACCACACAACCAGCCCAGCTCTTCCCCTCCATCCACTGCATCCCAAAACCAGTCCAACCTGTCTCTGCCTCCCTAACCTGTTCTTCCTCTCACCCATCCCTTCCTCCCACCCCAAGCCGCACCTCCATCTCCTACCTACTAAACTCATCCCACCTCCTTGACCTGTCCGTCTTCCCTGGACTGACCTATCCCCTCCCTACCTCCCCACCTATACTCTCCTCTTCACCTATCTTCTTTTCTCTCCATCTTCGGTCCGCCTCCCCCTCTCTCCCTATTTATTTCAGAACCCTCACCCCATCCCCCTCTCTGATGAAGGGTCTAGGCCCGAAACGTCAGCTTTTGTGCTCCTGAGATGCTGCTGGGCCTGCTGTGTTCATCCAGCCTCACATTTTATTATCTTGGATTCTCCAGCATCTGCAGTCCGCATTATCTAAGGGATGAATTTGTATTTGCAGATGCATTCTACTTCAAAAGCACACAATGTGTAGACACAGTCAGTTAATGGGCATTTTATAAATTCCTGCTTTGGAAATAAAACCAGTCTGACTCCAAGTTAAAGTACTGACAGATTCTAAACAAGGCTTCACATCTAAAATGCATCGTCTGACTTGAGATGTCACCTCTTGTATACACTGATAAAAACATTTAGTTACCTTGGGGCAGTGACTTGAAAGAAACTCTGGGATTTGTGTTTTAATCAATTGAATCCTTTGAATAAAGATTTAACGGGAAGGAGTCAGCCAGCCATTCCAGGTTTATTCAATACATTTACACCAGTTGTATGATCCATTGATCTTTTACTTAAATTCTGTGTCTTGATACCTCCTTTCTCACTATACCTGGGAAGGAGCAACACTCTGAAAGCTAGTGTTTTCAAATAAACCTGTTGGACTATAACCTGGTGCTGTGTGATTTTTGACTTTATACTTTAAAAAACGAGTTACGCACAACTCTTTGCAAATGTATAATGTCTTCAGCAAAGTCGACTTTTCCAATGCACTTGACAACAGTTGTCAGACTGAACGCACAAGCAGATATCTCAACACGTTCCCAAAAGTTTAGTTCAGCCGTTAGTTTTTAGGATCTTGGACAGAATGAAATAAAAAAAAATTAGGGAAGGGATTCCAAACTTGTGGCCTCAACAATTGAAGGAGTAGCCACGAGTGGAGTGATTAAAATGTCAGTGTAAGGTTACAGAATTGGAGGAGCATAGAAATCTTGGAGGGTTGCTGGGCTGTTGGAGATGGAGAGATTGTGAGGAGTGGTAGCAACGATGATTTAAAACAGGATGAGAATTTTGAATTCAAGGCATTGTCTGACCTGACCAGTGCAGGTCAGTTTGCAGAAAGGTGACGGGTGATTGCAACTTGGTGTGAGTTAGGAATTAGCAGCAAAATTTATGATGAGAAGTTGTCAAATTATCTGAGGTCTTTTCAAAAATATATCAGCAAACAGTCTGCCGAAAGGGTAATGCAGAATTCGGATAGTCACTGATTTTATATAATCACAGAAGGTGACTGTTATTCCAGTATAACTTTGTCCTTTCTTAGAGGTATCCAAAATGTTCCACGACTCAGCTCTTGGTCTCCGTAGCCCTAAATATTTTCTCATGTACATGCAATGGCTTTTGAATGTTGAATCTGCTTCCACCACCCTTTCAATGAATCAAAATTACCTCTTCCAAGCATCTTTGCCAGTCGTCCTGGTTCATTGTTCTTTACTCAAGTGGAAACAGTTTATTTTATCTACATTTATCAAAATCCAAAAAAAAATGGTTTGAAAGATATTAAATCTCTCCTCCTCACACTTTTCTCTAAGGATAAGAATCCCATCTACTTTGGCTTCATCTATTTGTAGGGAGTAATCTTTCTTGGCATCATTTGAGTAAATCTCGTATGCCAGTCTCTCCAGTTGTCTTAAAGTGTGATATCTAGAATTGGAATGTACTCCAGCTGAGGGATAAATAATTATTTATTAATGTTCGCCTTTATTTAATTGCCAATGTGTATTGAAACAATTGAATACTCACTTTTCGGTTGAACAACTGCATTGTTGAAGAATTATTATGCATGTTCTGATTTGAAGTCAGTGATTTTACATTTTAAGGAAACCCTCTAATTTCTGAATTGCCAGTTGAACATTGTAAAAACTCTGGTAAACCCTTTGACTTGCTAATTTCATTTAACTTAACTATTGGGTGACATGGGCATCCAGCCACGTTGTAATATTAATTATAAACTGGGTTTCATTTTGTTGTTTGCATAATCTTATCTTTCTGATTTAATACAGCTCATTTGAAATTCTGTTATTGATTTTGGGAACTGAGAAATTGGGATACATAGTTTAATATGTTTGCAAAATTGATTGCAATGATTACTTAATCTGATGGCTGCTTTTTGGGTTAATTTTCTTACAACATTGTACAGGACATGACACTACAGGCCCTGCGGCCCACGATGTTGTGCCAAACTTTTACCCTAAACCTAAGGTCTATCTAACCTCCATCTCTACCTGATACTATCATCCGCATGCGTATCAAATAGCTGCTTAAATGCCCCAAATGTGGCCCACTCCATTACCCTCTCTGGCAATGCATTCCCCTACCACCCACTCTGTGTAAAGAACCTACCTCTGACGTCTCCCCGATATCTACCTCCCCTCACTTTAAAGCTATGCCCCCTCGTAATAGCTGCCTCCACCCCTCCTCTGACTGCCCACTCTATCTATACCTCTGATCATTTTGTACACCTCTATCAAGTCACCTCTGATCCTTTGTCGTTCTAAAGAGAAAAGGCCTAGCTCTCTCAACTTTCCCACGTAAGACCTTCCCTCCATTTCAGGCAACATCCTGGTAAATCTCCTCTGCCCTTTATCCAACACTTTCACATCTTTCCTGCAATGAGGTGACCAGAACTGGACACAATACTGCACGTTTGGCCGAACCAGGCTTTGTATAGCTGGGCCATAACTTCACAGCTCTTGAACTCCATCTCTCTAAAGAAAGATAACACACCATATGCCTTCCTAACAACTCTATCTTCCTTGGTGGTAGCTTTCAGGGAACTGTGGACATGAACCCCAAGATCCCTATGCTCTTCCACACTGCCAAGAATCTTTCCTTTAACCCTGTATTCTGCATTCTGTCCTTCCAAAATGAGCTACCTCTGCATCCTATCAATGTCTCTTCGTAACCTAGAACAGCCCTCCGACTATTTACAACTCAATGCACCATCATATCATCCATGAACTTACTAATCCCCCCACTTCTACTCCTTCATCCAAATCATTTACAAAAATCACAAATAGAAGAGGACCCAGAACAGATCTTTGTGGTACACCACTTGTAACTGAGCACCATGTTGAATATTTTCCATCCACTACCACCCTTTGTCTTCTAAGGGCCAGCTGATTTTGAATCCAGTCTGCCACATTTCCTCCTACCCTGTGCATCCTTACTTTCTGCATGAGCCTACCGTGGGGAAACTTATCAAACGCCTTACTTATATCCATGTGTACCACATCCACTGCTCTACCTTCATCCGCATGTTTGGTCACTTCAGAGAATTCAATAAGGTTTGTGAGGCATGATTTGCCCCTCTCAAATCCATGCTGACTATCATGAACCAAACTGTGCCTATCCAAGTGATCATAAATGCTATCTTTCGGAGCCCTTTCCAATAATTTGCCTGCCATTGAAGTAAGACTGACTCGCCTGTAATTTCTGGGTTTATCCCTGTTCCCTTTTTTGAACAAGGGAATGACGTGTGCCTAATCTTCCGGCACCATACCCGTGGTCAGCGAGAACAAAAAGATCATCACCAAAGGCCCTGCAATCTCTTCCCTCCCTTCCCATAGAATCCTTGGATAAATCCCATCAGGCCCAGGGGACTTATCTATCTTCAACTTCCTCAAATTTCCTAGTACATCTTCTTTACTAACATCGACCACCTCTAGCCTACCAGCCTGTTTCACAACGTCCTCCTCTACAACTAGGTCCCTCTCAGTTGTGAATACCAAAGAAAAGTATTCATTAAGGATCTCTCCCATCTCTTTCGGCTCCGTGCACAAATTCCCTTTACAATCCCTGATCGGCCCGACCCTTTCTCTGGTCATTCTCTTATTCCACACGTACTGGTAAAAAGTCTTGACGTCTTCCTTGATCCTATCTGCCAAGGGTTTCTCATGCTTCCTTATACCTCTCCTAAGCCCTTTCCTTCAGCTCCTTCCTGGCTAACTTTTTGTATCCCTCTATAGCCTTTTCCGATCCTTGTTTCCTAAACCTTATATAAGCCTCTTTCTTCCTCTTAACCAGCTGTTTGACCTCTCTTGAGAACCAAGGCTCCCTCATTCGACTGTATCTTCCCTGACTGCTGGGGACAAACATATTGAGCACACACAGTATGCATTCCTTAAACAATCTCCACTTTATAGTGCTCTTCCCTGACAGCATCTGTTCCCATTTTGTTACCCAGTTCTTCCTAACCGAATTGTAATTCCCGTTCCCCCAATTTTTCACCTTACCCTGTTGTATGTACCTATCCTTACCCATGACTATTGTAAAAGTAACAGTGTTATGATCTCTACTGCCAAAGTGCTCTCCCACCAACAGTTCTAACACTTGGCCCGGTTCATTGCCAAGCACCAAATCCAAAGTGGCCTCTCCTCATGTTGGTCTATCTACACACTGTGCCAGGAATCCTTCCTGAATGCACTGGACAAAATCCGCTCCATCTAAACTGCTACAACTAAAATGTTTCTCATCAATACTTGGAAATTTGAAGTCACTCATGACAACCCTGTGATTTTTGCACCTTTCCGGTACCTGCCTCCCAATCCGCTCCTCCGCTTCTCTGCAACTACGAAGGGGTCTGTTTTTAAAAAAAAACCCAACAAAGTGACTGCTCCTTTCTTGTTCCTGACCTGAACCCAAACTGACTTTGTCGACATATCGTCCTCAAACTGCCTTTCAGTAGCTGCTATACTAGCCCTGACTAGCAATGTCACTCCCCCACCTCTTCTTCTACCCTCCCTATCTCTTCTGAAGCATCCAAATCCTGGAACTTCTAACGTCTTGTCCCTGTTACCCAAGTTTCTGTAATGGCCACAACATCGTAGTTTCAAGTACTGACTCATGCTTAAGTTCATCCGCCTTATTCCTGATACTTCTAGCATTGAGGTATACGCACCTCAAACCATCCCTGTGTCCACAATTACGCTCCATCGACCGCTTTTCTTTATTAACAATCTCACTCCCTGTTGTGTCTGTTGGAAGGCTGTACACCTCATCCTGTGAATTACAAATCTGGTTCCCCACCCCCTGCCAGTCTAGTTTAAACCATAGCTTGAACAATCCTCGCTCCCAGGATATTTTTGCCCTTTTGGTTCAGGTGCAATCTGTCCTTACTGTACAGGTCCTACCTTCCCCAGAATGTGCTCCAATGACCCACATACTGGAAGCCCTCCCTCCTACACCAGCCCTGTAGCTACGTGCTTAGCTGCGTAGTCTCCCTATTTCTTACCTCGTTATCACTTGGCACTGGTTGTAATCCAGAGATAATTACCCTGTTTGTCCTGGACTTCAGCTTCCAACGTAACTCCTTGTACTCGCATTTCACATTCTCTGTCCTTTTTCTACGTATGTCATTGGTATCGATGTGTACCATGACTGCTGATTGCTCACCCTCCCCCTTAAGGATCTTGAAGACACGATTGGAGACGTCACGGACCCTGGCACGTGGGAGGCAACGTACCATCCGTTCGTCTCATTTGTGTTCACAGAACCGCCTGTCAGTTGTTCCTCTAACTATTGAAGGCCCCACTACAATTGCTGTCCTATTCTCCCCACTCCCCTTCAGAGCCAAACCCAATCCCTGTGGCTTACCCCAGTAGGTTCTTCTCTCTGTGCCCGCCCCCCCGCCCCGCGCTGGTGCCGGCGCCAAACAGTATCCATATATATCCGTCGGTATACTTGTCATTGCAGAGAACAACCACAGGGGATCCTTGCACTGACTGTTTTCCTCCCTTCACTTTCCTCACTGTCACCCAACTACCTTTGTCCTTCGCGGTAACTATGTCCCTGTAGCTCGTTTCTATCATCATTTCAGCCTCCTGAATGATTGTGTTCTCCCAGCTCCAGTTCCCTAACGTGCCCGTAGAGGAGCAGGAGCTGAGTGCATTTCCCACAGGTGAAACCAGCAGAGTCACTGCTGTTGACTCTATTACCTTACACATGCTGCAGGAGGAACGTTGCACTGCTTTGACTGCCATCCCCACTAAATTTAAACTTCTCCGAAAGATTAGTATTAAGTAGCGAATACCTTACCTACTCTTTTGTTCTTAGATTAGAGGAGGTGGCAGGGTGGGAGACACCTCTCTTGTGCTCTCGCTCCCGGTCTCCCCCTCCTCAGCTGCCGCCAAAAATGAAGGTCCTGAAGCACTAACTGTAAGTTATTATGCTCACCGCTTACCTTGCCAGCAGTCCCCTCGTGCTGTCTCCCAACTCGGAGCAAATCGTTGCGCTCATTGACCCTCCACACAGTCTCTTTATGGGTTAGAGGGGGAGGTGGGTGGGAGACACTACATGTGTAGACTTTCAGGTTTAGCCACTGCCAGAATGTATGGTTTTACCTTCCCAGCAGCCCCCTCACGTGCTCTCCTGACTCCCGCTGCTGAACAAATTGAGGCCACAGACTCACGATGTAAGTCTTTAAAATGAAAAACTCCCCTTCGCAGCAGTTCCCTCATGCTCCTCCCTGACTCATGCTGCTGGACAAACGGAGCTTATTAAATTGATTATCTTATTTTAATTGGCATTAAACTTCAACATATTAATGTTTGAAAAATGAAGTCCGTCTTTCCATGATGAGGAACTGAAGATTTCATGTTTAGTGCTGCCCGCTTGGTGTTACTCGTTTGACAGACTTACTTGTGCTTGGGTAGTTTTCAGTATTGCCAGCCAGGCTGCCCAAAATGCCACGCTTATACTTAAGTTTCCAAATTGATTATTTCATAGTAGCAACGTTTCTGAGTGGACCGTAAAATATAGGAGCAGAATTAGGCTGTTTGGCCCATCAAGTCTTCATTTGAGTGAACCTCCTCTGAACTGCCGCCAATGCAATTGTATGCAACCTCAAGGGGACCAAAACTGTGCCCAGTACTCTAGGTGCCACCTCAGTTGCACCTTGTGAAGTTGCAACAACACTTCACTACTTTTATACTTTTGTTTTAATTTAGCAATGAATGGCAAAATTCCATTTGTCTTCCTTACTAACTGTTACATCTGCATGCAGTTTTCTGTGATTCATGCATGAATACATCCAGATCCCTTTGATCCTGAGGACTTTGAAGGTTTTCCCCAGTTAGGTAATAAGTTGCCATTTTATCCTTTCGACCAAAATGGATAACCTGACATTTATCAATGTTAAATTCATTTGCTTAATTTTGAAACATTCACCTAACTGGCCAATATCCACTTGATCATTTAGTAGTTTTGGAATGCTACTAATGTCTTCTATCGTGAACACTGCTGCAAAGTGTACATTCACCTCCTCTGCCATTTCCTGGCCCACCTTTATCATTTGCCTACCTGGTTCGCTTGTTCACAAAGCTACATATAACTTCTTGCTTGTCCTTTCACTAAATCGTGTATCATTGAATGCTCAATCCTCTCTCCCTCCCTCTCTCACTTTCCCCCACCTCCCTAACCCCCATTCCTGGCTGTGTACCTGAGTCATGAATCATCAGTGCTGGTAATTGCACATGCACACATCACTTTGCACAAAGTTTTTGGAGAGAAAAGTATCTCGTTAATAGCAAAAGATTGATAGAGAGTGACCCTGTACCACCTGGAATGCTCTACACGTGGATTGAAATTTGGGCCTGAAAGATTAAGTTGTTACTTAGATTCTGGCCAAACAGGGAATTCTTTGGTTGGACTCTGCTTTTATGTAGACATGTTTTCAAGCATGCTTAAAGACAAATAAGCATTTTTTGATTACAGCATTACTGAGGTACATATGATAGAAATATTGTAAATTTTGTCCTGCAAATCTTGGTGGAGAGCTGCTAAATGTTATTGTTATCTTTGAACCTGCCTTTGTAATGGCATTGTTGTTAACACATACCATATTATCTGTCACACACCATGAATTGTTAAAAAAGAACGTATTTACTTAAGGATAATCTGAATAGTACACTATCGCCTCAGACCCAGATCAGACAGTACAAGTACTATCTTCTGAAACTGCATTTTTACAATATAGACACCTAGTAGGAGCTGGCTGGCAGGAGTTAATGTATCATAATTACATTTGCGCAATGGAAATAAGTTGAGCGATAACTTGACATCAGATGGCTTGGACTAATTTACATTCCTCATGCTGGGTTCAGAAGTTCTTGAGCTGGGAAGCCACTGATGCGCACTGTTTTAAGTATGCACATTTAAAAGTTCAAATGCAGAGGTATAAACAAAGAAATTTGGCCTTGATTCTTAGATCTTTACTGATCACTTTTTGAAAAGGCTGAAAGGTGAATCTTGGCTCTAATTATTTATTTAGTTGTGTAATAATAGGTTAATGTTGTACTAAATCTTTTCCTCATTCGAATTTCAGTTTTCGAAGAATTATGTTTCAATTACCCGACCTGCAAATGGTAGACCACTACTGTATTGTTCGTTGCATTCAGGGCTCTTGTGTACATTGAAATCTAAATGACCCAAGCAATTGTTTGCATGGCTGTGCATTGATTTCCATTGTGGCTGGCTTAGTAATAGAACTCCATCCTTCCTTGTGCTGCATCACAGTTCCTCAGAGGCCAGGTGCCTCACTACATTGCTGTTCTTTACTTATAGATCAGTCTAGATTTTCGGCAATACAAACTCCTCATGAAGGGCAGGCTGAAGAAAGGTTAACAGTTATAAGCTGTGAAATATTAGCTTTGATCCCAGCCCCTGACTGCAGGGGCGAATTCATAATGTTCCCCTATGCCACAGTGTGACTCAATTTCATATTGTGCAGTAACTTTATCAACAAAAGGATTTTCAGCAAAAAGATTTTATGAAACCTACAGCTTTTTCCCTATTCCAATCTCCTGAACTATGTTTTTCAAATTTTTGGAGATAGGTGTGATGAAGTGATGTTTAAGTGTTATATATTTTTGATTTGGCTCTTTTGAAACCTCTATATATTTCAGGATGACGGAAGAGACTTGTGAACATTTTATTGAAGTGCACTGTAGCACATCCTGAAGGCAGGTGTCTTAAGTGCCATGTAGTCCATGATTGTGTTGTATCTACCTGTTCATTTCAGGGCCGGAAGATGATGGAGCAGTGAGTATGTTGTCCACATTGTGAAGTACTTTTACCCTGAATAGAACATTTTTTAAATATTGTTAAAATTATCATCATTTATAATCAAAATTGTTCTGTTCATTCTAATCTCTAATGATGGTTGTCTCTAATAGAACTTGTCCTAAAGCATTTCAAAGCTATTGAAGTACCTTTGAGTGTAATCATTGTGTATTAATGATCTGGATGAAAAGACTGGGGGCATTCTGGCAAAATTTGCTGATGATACAAAGATAGGTGAACAGGCAGGTAGTACTGAGGAGGCGGGGAAGCTGCAGAAAGATTTAGACAGTTTAGGAGAGTGGTCCAGGAAATGGCTGATGAAATTCAATGTGAGTAAATGTGAGGTTTTGCACTTTGGCAAAAAGAATACAGGCATGGACTATTTTCTAAATGGTGAGAAAATTCGTAAAGCAGAAGTACAAAAGGATGTGGGAGTGTTGGTCCAGGATTCTCTAAAGGTTAACTTGCAGGTAGAGTCCGTGATTAAGAAAGCGAATGTAATGTTGTCATTTATCTCAAGAGGGTTGGAATATAAAAGCAGCGATGTGCATGTGAAACTTTATAAAGCCCCATTTAGAATACTGTGTCCAATTTTGGGCCCCACACCTCAGGAAGGACATACTAGCCCTGGAGTGTCCAGCGGAGATTCACACGGATGATCCCTGGAATGATAGGTTTAATGTATGATGAATGGCTAAGGATCCTGGGATTGTACTCCGTTAGAGTTTAGAAGGTTGAAGGGAGATCTAATAGAAACTTACAAGATAATGTATGGCTTAGAAGGGGTGGACGCTGGGAAGTTGTTTCCATTAGGCGGAGAGACTAGGGCCCATGGGCACAGCGTTAAAATTAGAGGGGGTAAATTTAAAACTGAAATGAGAGAACATTTCTTCAGCCAGAGAGTGGTGGGCTTGTGGAATTCATTGCCGCAGAGTGCAGTGGAGGCTGGGACGTTAGATGCCTTCAAGGCAGAGATCGACAAATTCTTGATCTCTCAAGGAGTCAAGGGCTGCGGGGAGAATGCAGGGAAGTGGAGTTGAAATGCCTATCAGCCATGATTTAAATGGTGGAGTGGACTTGATGGGCCGAATGGCCTTACTTCCACTCCTATGTCTTGTGGTCTTATGGTGTATCATTGTGAAAAGTAGCAGTTAAGTTGTATATGGAAGTGATATCAACTACTTGAGAACATGGTAGGTATGTGCAAATTCAGTTGTCATTTCAAAAGGGACTTGGAAAGCATTTGGAGGAAGAAAGGCTACTAGGAGAGTGCAAGGGTGCGAGATGAATGTAAAGAGCTGGCACAGACTCAGGGCTCAATGGCCTTTTGTGCTGCAAGCACACCGGGAGTATTAGACTGGAGGAAACTGGTTTGGCATGGGCATTAAATATTGACTTTTCCAGTGAAGCTCCCATTCTGTTAACAGATTGAAAAGGACGACATGCAGTACAAGTTCCCCAGAAATTGTTGTTAGTTCACTGATTTTCTTTGTAGATGTTAATGATCTTGGTTAGGAAGTAGTGGCTATAATTTCAAAGCTTGCACATGATACAAAAGCTGGAGGTATAGCGAGCCATTAGAAGTATAAGCAATGGCTGCCAAAGCACTTGGGTTGGTAGAATGGTCACACAAATAGCAAATGAAATTTACTGCAGAGAAATATGAATTGCTGTGTTTTGGTGCGCAAGTAAGAATAGGCAAGGTAAAATGAGGAAAACAATTGTAAAAAGCCTGCACAACAAAGAAACCTGTGAGTAAATGTACACAGTTGCTAGTGGTTGATTGAGAAATAGGGGCAAGATGGTTAAATAGTGGGTAGCACTGCTGCCTCTCAGCTTCGGGGACCCAGGTTTGATTCCAGCCTTGGGTGACAGTCTGGAGTTCTTTGTGTGTGGGCTTCTGCTAGGTGCTCCAGTTCTTCCTACAGTTCAGAGATATTCAGATTTGGTGGATTGGCCATGCTAAATTATCCATAGTCTCCACATCTCTGGACACTATGTGGATTAGCTGTGGTAAGTGCGGAGTTACAGGGATAGTGTGGGGGTAATGGATCTGGGCAGGATGCTCTTCAGAGGGTCAGTTCAGGCCCGATCGGCCAAATGGCCCCTCTCTGCACATTAAGGATTCTGTTACTCATAACGGTATGATATATGAAAGAGACGCTGCACTCTGGCTTTGTAAATAGAGGTTTGGAGTACAGAAATAAGGAAATTGAGGTATCTCCTTTACTGATTTGACCATCTATGAAATATTTTGTCTAATCCTGAGCAAATGTATCTCTGGAATGATGCAAAGGCCTTGGGGAGATTTCAGAAAAGATTTATGAAAATCATTCCAGAAATGCTCAGTCAGTTGGCCTCCCTATGTTCTGGGCTTTCTCATGATTGCTCATGAGATCCTCGTCGTCTAGCAGTAGTAGAAATGTATTGCAGAACCTTTGAATTCTGTCCAACCCACTGTTACCCTGTGGGATAATGAAAGAAATTTGCATTTATATGATGCATTTACAATCTTAGGACTTCATAAAGTACTTTGCAACCATTAAAATACTTTTGAAGCATGGTCAATGTTGTAAGCCATTATCAACTGTCAATGTGCAAACAGTAAACTCCTACAAACATTAGTTTGATAATATCTAGATAATCTCTCTCTGAATGTTGCTTGAGGGATAACTGTAACAATCCTAAGAACTGCAAAACCACTTCCTTGTTCTTCAGAATGATATTGTGGAAGCTTTTGTGTCCATCTAACCAAGCAAGTTTGGTTTCTGTCAGAAAATGCTAAACAATCTACATATTGCATTACAAAGTTAGTTTTGATTTTTGTGCTCAATCCCGAGATTGGGACTTGAACCTGGAACCTTATTGGCTTACAGTTGAAATTGCTGACAACTTGACCAAGATTGACACATATATTCATTTGGAGTCTAAAGGTGTCACTCATTCTTTGGACACTGATTTATGGATTATGTAATATTAGGGCAGCACAGTGGTTAGCACTACTACCTCAATGTGGTGGGGACCCGGGTTCAGTTCCAGCAAATGCAAACTCTACACAGTGATTGCACAAACTCCACACAGGTGTCCTCCCCATGCCTGTGTGGGTTTCCTCTGGGTGCTCCAGTTTTTCCTACAGTTGAAAGATGAGCAGGTTAGGTGGATTGGCCATGGGAAATGCAGAGTTAACCATCCCCCCTTCCCTATCCCTGTGTGGGAGAAATGCTGTTTGGAGGCTAGTGTGGACTCAGAAGGCCAAATGGCCTGCTTTCTCACTGTAGGAATTCTAGGATTTTGTAGCTTAAAAATAAGCTACAAGCTTATAGGTAACCTTTAGTTTAATAACTTTTACCAGCTGGTGATATTTTGGAGTTTGACATCTGAGCAGGCTGAACAAGTATTATTTTAAATACACTAACATACAAAATAGTCTGTGTTTTCAGTGTATTGCTACCTTCATTTCTTTGTTGTTAAGACCACAACTTGCTGTCATCCAGGCTAGTGTGCACATTCACAATGTATTTCAATGTTGTGAAGGTCAGGACCAAATATAACATTTCCAAATTTATGGAGGATATCAAGCTAAGTAGGAATGATATTGAGGAAGATGTAAAGAAGCTTCAAGAGGATTTGAACAGGCTTATTGAATGGCTAAAGGCAAAGTAGATGAAGTATAATGTGGGAAAATTAGGTTATCCACTTTGGAGAAACAGATGTACAGAGTAGAGTCATAGAGTTATATAGCTCAGAAACGGATCCTGCGGTCCAACTCATCCGTGCCGACCAGATATCCTAAATTAATCTAGTCGCATTTGCCAACATGTGGTCAATATCCCTCTGAACTTCTCCTCCTATTCATAAACCCATCCACATGCGTTTTAAATGTTATTGTGCCAGCCTCCACCACTCAGCTCATTCAATATACACACCACCCTCTGCGTGGAAACATTGGCCCTAGGGTCCCCTTTAAATGTTTTTCTTTAATCATATGCCCTCTAGTTATGCAACCCCACCCTCAGCCACCTCGGGGAAAGACCTTGGCTATTCATCCTATCCATATTCCACATGACTTTTTCAATCTCTATAAGGTCACCTATCATAGAACATGGAACAGTACAGCACAGAACAGGCCCTTCAGCCCACGATGTGGTGCCGACCATTGATCCCCATGTATGCACCCTCAAATTTCTGTGACCTCTGAAACTGCAGGAAAAATAGCCCCAGCCAATTCAGCCTCTCCCTATAATTCAAACCCTCCTGGAACTCCCTCGTAAATATTTTCTGAATCCTTTCAAGTTTCACACAATCCTTCCTGTAGCAGGAAGACCAGAACTGCATGCAGTGTTCCAAAAGTGACCTAACCAATGTCCTGTTTAGCTGCAACATGACCTTCCAACTCCTATATTCAATGCACTGACCAATAAAGACAAGCATACCAAAAGCTTTTTTCACTATCCTGTGTACCTGCGACTCCACTTTCAAGGAAGCATGAAATTGCACTCCAAGGTCTCCATGTTTGGCATACTCCCCAGGACCTTACCATTTAGGTGTATAAAACTTGCCTGATTTATTTTTCCCAAATGCAGCACTTCACATTTATCTAAATTCTATCTGCCACTCTTTTTGGCCCATTAGCCCAATTGGTCAAGATCCCATGGCACTCTGAGGTAACCTTCCTTGTTGTCCATTACACCTCCAATTTTGATGTCATTTGCAAACTGACTAACCATACCTCCTATTTCCACATCCAAATCATTTATATCAATAACGAAAAGCAGTGGCTCCAGCACTGATCCTTGTGGCACACCGCTCATTACAGATCTCCAGTCTGATAAGTAACCCTCCCCAGCCATCCTCTGGCTTCTACCTTTGAGCTAGTTTTGCATCCAAAAAGCTTGTTCTCCCTGCATTTCATGTGATCTGTCCTTGCTAACCAGTCTTCTGTGAGAAACCTTGTTGAAGGTCTTACTGAAGTCCATATTGATCACATCCACCACCCTGCTATCATCAACCCTCTTCGTTACTACTTCAAAAAACTCAATCAAGTTAGCGAGACCAATTTTCTATGCACAAAGCCATGTTGACCGCCCCTAATCAGTTGTTGCCTTTCCAAATACGTGTAAATTCTGTCCCTTGAGATTCCCTCCAACAACTTGCCCGCCATTGATGTCAGGCTCACTGGTTGCTAGTTCCCTGGCATTTCCTTAACGCCATTCTTAAATAGTGGCACCACATAGGCCAACCTCCAGGCTTCTGGCACCTCATTTGTGACTATCAATGATACAGATATATCAACAGAGGGCCCAGCAATCACTTCCTCAAATTCTCACAGAATTCTGCAGTACTTGAATCCAAGGGATTTATCCACCTTTATGCGTTTTAAGACATACAATACCACCTCCTCTGTAATTTGGACATTTTTCAAGATATCGCTACTTATTTCCCCACATTCTCTATCTTCCATATCCTCTCCACAGTAAACACTAATGAAAAATATTCTTTAGCATCTCTCCCCATCTCCTACAGTTCCACACGTGGGCAGCCCTGCTGTTCTTTAAGGGGCCCTATTCTCTCCCCAGTTACCCTTTTGTCTTTAATGTCTTTGTAGAATCCTTCTGGATTCTCCTTACCCCTTTTTGCCAAAAGTTCTACTTAAATGGTTAGTAATTGGTACAAAGGATCTAGGTGTCCTTGTCAATAAGTCATTGAAGGCTAATGTATGGGTGCAACAAGCTATTAAGAAGGCTAATGAATGCTAGCTTTTATTGCAAGAGGATTTGGCTCCATAAGTAATGAAGTTTTGCTTCAATTGAGTAAGAGCTTGATTAGACTCACCTGTACTACAGTGTGCAATTTTGGTCTGCTTATGTCAGGAAAGATATTGCCATTGAGGGAGTGAAACAAAGTTTCACTAGACTTGTAGCTAGGATTGTAAAACTGTCCTTTGAGAACATAGAATAATACAGCACAGAACAGGCCCTTCGGCCCTCGATGTTGCGCTGACCTGTGGACTAATCTAACCCCATCCCCCTACACTATCCCGTCATCACCCATCTGCTTATCCAAGGATTGTTTAGATGCCCCTAATGTGGCTGAGTTAACTACATTGGCAGGCAGGGCATTCCACGCCCTTACCACTCTGAGTAAAGAACCTGTCTCTGACATCTGTCCTAAATCCTATCACCCCTCAATTTGTAGCTATGCCCCCTCGTACGAGCTGACGTCATCATCCTCGGGAAAAGACTCTCACTGTCCTCCCTATCTAATCCTGTGATTATCTTGGAATGTCTCTATTAAATCCCCTCTTAGCCTCCTTCTGTTCAATGAGAACAGACCCAAGTCCCTCAGCCTTTCTTCATAAGGCCTTTGCTCCAGACCAGGCAACATCCTGGTAAATCTCCTCTGCACCTTTTCCAATGCTTCCACATCCTTCCTGTAATGGGGCGACAAGAACTGCACGCAATATTCCAAGTGAGGCCGTACTAGCGTTTTGTACAGTTGCAGCATGACATCACGGTTCCGGAACTCAGTTCCTCTATCAATAAAACCTAACACACCGTAACCACCTTAACAGCACTGTCAACCTGGGTGGCAATTTTCAGGGATCTATGTACATGGGCACCAAGATCCCTCTGCACATCCACACCACCAAGAATCTTTCCATTGACCCAGTATTCTGCCTTCCTATTATTCTTCCTAAAGTGAATCACCTCACATTTATCTGCATTGAACTCCATTTGCCACCTTTCAGCCCAATTCTGTAGTTTATCCAAGTCTCCCTGCAACCTGCAACATTCTTCCACACTGTCCACCACTCCACCGACTTGTGTCATCTGCAAACTTACTAACCCATCCACCTATGCCTGTGTAGAAGGGGTTGGATAAACTGAGTTTGTATTCTCTGAAGTTTTGATGAACAAGATAATCTTGCTGAAACCTACAGAATACTTCGATGAAGGTATCCAGGGGGACAATTTAATAATAAGGGGATAGCTATTTCAGTCAGACATGAGACAGTTTTTTTATTCAAAGGTTTGTGAAATTTTAGAGTTCTCGACCGCAGAAGGGTTTGGAGTTTGTTTGCTTATGTTTAAGGTAGAGATTGATTCATAGAATTTTGATTACCAGAGGTGTGTGGGATTAAGGGGATAGGGTGATTAAAAATATTCAATTAGGCATGAATTAGAGAATGGCAGAGCAAGCTTGATGGGCTGAAAGGCTTTCCATTCTGATGTTTTATCACTTAAACTTTGCTTATATCAAATGCTCGTGGCGAAGTGAAGACTGGTTTGGTTCTAGTGCAGACTTGCTGTCCTTTCTATATATTAGCATGCCTCCTTCTGTTCCATGGAGAAATCCTGATTAGCAAACCATTAAATATTTAAGCCATCATCACAGCTCCAATATACTTAGCATGTTTAGTATGTTTACCAGTCACTTTATTTTAGTCTGTAACAGTATGTGTCCTTTTGTGTGGTTTGACCTTGCAGGTAGCCAGTCATTCACTTTGGTTTTGTTCTGGCTTATTTTGAATTCAGTATCAGACATGTTGTTTTGCTATAGCCTTTTTTGGTTAAATAGGCATTTGATTTTCATTGTTTGTAATGCTCCTATTTTCACTAACCAGTAGACCCACTTCAAGTGTTCTGTCATCTTTTAAAAATGTATCCTTTTTTTAATGTGGAAATAACATTAAATTCTCTGTGACTTTGGTTTGCCCCTGATCAAGTTGAATCCACTTGAAATCTAATCAGTGTTACACTGATGTTTTCCTGTGTGGAGGTATGACTTCTAGATTACAACAAAAATAGTCTGAAGGAAATTTGTAGTCAAATACCAAATAGTTGGCCATCTACAACCTGGTAGCCACAAGGTACAACGATGATTAAGGTGTTGCCTGATCACAGAAACTAATTATCAGATGGTATTTAAGAGCACCAATGGACTCTAGATTTACTGAGTCAAGTTGGAATGATTTGTCACACCCACACTATTTTTTATTTTAAAAAAAGTCAAGTATCATGTCTCTTTTTTTTCCAAACAGTGGGAACATGTTTGCTTTGCATAATTATTCCCAACATAACCAAACTCTGCCTTCAGCCATAATGTCTGTAAATCTTGCATCTCTCTTCCTCTTAACATACATCTCAACTTCGGCCCATTGAACTTAAATAAGTGAGGAAATTTTGAACAATATCGTTCAGTAAATATGCTAAAATATTTTATTGCATTAGTTGTTTTTAAAGAATATATGTTTCTACTCAAATTTGTTTCTTAATCTCCAATTTAATAGAGAGATGAAAATGATCTGTGATACGTGTGCATTTCATGGTGATGATTTGTACGTTAGCAGTGATAGTGGAAGGGATCTATAATTGGCCTTAGAGGGTAAAACTATTCAGCATTGGTTCCAGTTCTTAATTGCTGTCCAGTTGCAACCCCTGTTTAAAATGTTTTTGAATATTTAGTCATAGAACATAGAACACTACAGTGCAGTACAGGCCCTTTGGCCCTCGATGTTGCGCCGACCTGTGAAACCAATCTGAAGCCCATCTAGCCTACACTATTCCATTATCATCCATATGTTTATCCAATGACCATTTAAATGCCCTTAAATGTGACGAGACTACTACTGTTGCAGGCAGGGCATTCCACGCCCTGACTACTCTGAGTAAAGAACCTACCTCTGCCCGATATCTATCACCCCTCAATTTACAGCTATGCCCCTCGTGCTAGCCATCTCCATCCGAGGAAAAAGGCTCTCGCTGTCCACCCTATCTAATCCTCTGATTATCTTGTATGTCTCCATTAAGTCACCTCTTAACCACCTTCTCTCTAACGAAAACAGCCTTAAATCCCTCAGCCTTTCATCATAAGACCTTCCTTCCATACCAGGCAACATCGTGGTAAATCACCTCTGCACCCTTTCCAATTCTTCCACGTCCTTCCTATAATGGGGCAACCAGAACTGTACGCAATACTCCAAGTGTGGCCGCAGCAGAGTTTTGTACAGCTGCAATGTGACCTCGTGGCTCTGAAACTCAATACCTCTACCAATAAAACCTAACACACCGTACGCCGCCTTAACAACCCTGTCAACCTGGGTGGCAACTTCCAGGGATTTTTGTACATGGACACAGATCTCTCTGCTCATCCACACTACCAAGGATGTTACCATTAGCTTGTTTCAGCATAAGGTGGCATCTCTGGTAATATTGCAGTAGCTATTTTGTATTCTGGAACTCTTGAGCAATGTGATTTTCAACTTTGACCCTTGTGACTCCTGGAAGCTGCTGATGAAATGGAGAATTTAAACGATAGAAGTGCCAGCTTGATTACTTTTCTTCTAAGTAGCCTTGAGGCTAAACTTTCTACAAAATGAGTAAAAATATTCTGTTATGCAAAAAAAAACTGCAGAAGGTGAAAATCTGAAATGAAATCAGTGCTGAAAGAATAAAATAATTTTGGCAGTATTTACAGAGAGACAAACAGATTTTGAGAACTTAAGAGTCATACTTAACTCAGAACAGTACATTTCTCTCTGCAGACTTTGCTAGGCTTGTTGAGTATTTCCAGCAGTTTGTTTTGTATTAAAAAGAAAACGGATAAACAAAGATTAAAAATATAGCGCAGGAACATACCCTTCAGCCCTCCAAGCCTGCGCCTTTGTTTTCCTATTTGTGTATTTGTCTAGGTGTTTCATGAATGCTGATGTTGAGTGCTTCCACCATCACCTCTGGCACTGAGTTCCAGGCATGCAGCACCTCGTGCGCATACCAACACCATGCCATCTCGCCCTTGAACTAGTGTCCCCCTAGTCATTGACCCCTCCACCCTGGGAAAAAGCTTTACACTTTCCACACTATTCATGACATTTACAATCTGATAAACTTCTATCGGGTGGCCCCTCAACCTCCCGGGTTGCTCTGAAATGAAATCCAGTCTGTCCAACCTTTCTTCATTGCTAAAATCCCACATATCAGGCAATAATCTGGGTGATGTTTTCTCTACCCTCACCGAAGCATCTACATCCTTCTTCTGGTGTGGTGACCAGAACTGCATGCAGTTTTCCAAGTGTTGTTTGACTGAAGTCCTGTAAAGCTGTAGAATAATTTGTTTTTCTTTATACTCAATGCCCCTTTCAATGAAGGCAAGTATGACGTAAGCCTTTTTTAACAGCCTTTTCTTTTAAACCTGTGCTGCCACCTTCAGTGATCTTGGACCTGCATGCCAAAATTCCTCTATGCCCATACTTCTAAGGGTTATGCCATTCAATGCATGATTTCCACCTGTATTTGACCTTCCAAAATGCACCTCCCCACATTTTTCCAGATTAAACTCTATTGCCATTTGTCTGCCCATGCCTTCAATTGATTTATATCCTGCTATATCCTTTGACAGTCTTCCTCACTATCCACAATTCCACCAATCTTTGAATCATCCACAAACTTACCAATTAGACCAGCAACGTTTTCCTCTAAATCATTTATGTAGACCACAAACAGCCGAGGTCTCAGCTCTGATCCCTGTTGAACACCACTAGTCACGGCCCTCCGTTCCGAAAAGCATCCTTCCACCACTACCCTCTGTCTCCTATGACTAAGCCAGATTTGCATCCATCTTGCCAGCTCACCCTTGATGCCATGTGATTTCACTTTTTGTATCAGTCTTCTGTGAGGGACCTTGTCAAAGGCTTTACTGAAGTCCATGTAGACAACTCATCCACTTTTCCCTCATTAATAATCTTTGTCACCTCCTCAAAAAACTCAATCAAGTCATGAGGCATGACCTCCCTGCACAAAACCATGCTGTTTATTGCTAATAAATCCATTTGCTAATAGATCTTGTCCCTGAGAATCTTTTCCAGTAGTATTCCCATAACCGACATGAGGCTCATAGACTTGTAATTTCCTGCTAACCTTTTTAAACAATGAGACAGCATTAGCTATTCTCCAGTCCTCCATGGCCAAAGGGGATACACAAATGTCTGCTAGTGCTCCAGCAGTTAGTTCTCTTGTCCCTCATTATTCTGGGATAGAGTCCATCAGGACCCAGGGACTTATCTACCTTAAGTATTAAGATGCACAATACCTCTTCCTCCTTAATAGCAACTTGGTTCAGAAATTCGATTCTCCATTCTTTGAGAGCATTGTCCTCTTTGGTAAATGCCGATACAAAGTATTCATTTAAGATGTAACCTACCCCATCTGGTTCCACACCTAGATTTCCTCCTTTGTCCTTGAGTGAGCCAACACTTTCCCTGGCTGCTCTCTCGCTTTTTATATATGTATAGAAATCCTGGGGATTCTCCTTAATCCTGAGATTACAGATGTTTCATCACCCTGCAAGCTAGTGTCTGTGAAGCGTCGGTGTTCCATCCCGTCTGTTATTTATATGCCTCAGTTTGCTGGGGTGGTTGGTATTACTTTGATTCTGTTAGGGTCTATTGAGTCTAGTTCAATGGATTTGTTACAGAGTTCTTGTTGGAATGCCAGGCGTCCAGGAATTCCCTGGCATGTCTCTGTTTGGCTTGTGCTACTATGGATGTATTGTCCCAGTCGAATTTGTGTTCTACTTTGTGTGTATTGAGACTAGTGAGAGTTATCACGTCTTTTGGTGGTTGGTTGATGTTTCTGTATCCTTATTGCCAATTTTCTTTCAGTTTGGCCTATGTAATGTTTCTCACCATCCTTGCATGTTATTTTATATATTAAATTAGTTTTATTGGGTATGGGATCCTTTTACATCCGTCAGTTGTTGTTGCGGGGTGGTTGCTGGTTTGTGGACTACCCTGATGCCTAGGGGTCTGAGCAGTCTTGTGGTCATCTCTGATATGACCCTAATGTACAGTAGGGCAACTAGTGTCTCTGGCTGTGTTATGTCTTCTTGCTGGGTCTGTTAGGGAGGTAATGGCGAATTGTGCTTTTTGAGTATCCATTCCTTTTTAAAACCCCATATAAGTGCTCACTGAAGAACGGAGCTAGAAGTAATACCAACCACCCCAACAAACTGAGGCATATAAATAACAAATTGCACGAAACACTGATGCTTCACCGGAGGCACACTGGCGATGTTACCAAGCAGAGTGATGAAACGTCGGCAATCAAACATGCCGGCTTGGTGAGCAAATCTGCAACCTCGTCCACAACTCGAGCTACAAATCTTCTCAAACGCTCTTTAATCCTGTTTGCTAACAACTTTTCCTGACCCTTTTTAGACCTTCTAATTCCTTGTTTAAGTTCTTTCCTTTTTTTTGCACTTCAAGAGCTTCATCAGTTCCCATTCTCCTAGACTTTATGTATACTTCTGCTTTCTTTTTGACCAAACTCATAACATCTCTGGTCATCCAAGTTCACGTAATTACCATACCTATCTTTCATTCTGGCAGGAATGTGTTGCTCCTGAACTCTTATAAACTGCCATTTGAGGTACTCTCGAGTGTCCAATGTAGATTTACTCTCAAAAAGCCTGATCCAATCAAAATTCTCCAGTTTCTACCTAATATTGTTGGAGTTCGCCTTCCCACAATTTAACGCCTTCATACAAGGACTGATGTTATTCCTATCCGTAAGAATCTTAAAACTCTCAGTCATTACTTATGGTCATTACTCCTGAAATGCTCCCCCACTGAAATTTCATTCACCTGGCTGGGCTCATTTCCCAAAACCAGGCCCAGTATAACCTGCATATCTGTCAATGTTATATACTGTATCCGCTGTTCCCGTTGTGGCTTCCTGTATTTCGGGCAAACCAAATGGAGGCTTGGGGACCGCTTTGTGGAACACCTACACTCTGTTCACAACAAACAACTACACCTCCCATTTGCGAACCATTTCAATCACCACCCCCCCCACTCCGACTCCTCAGATGACTTGCCCATCCTGGGCCTCGTGCATTGCCACAATGATGCCACCCAAAAGATGCAGGAACAGCATCTCATATTTCGCTTGGGAACTCTGCAGCCCAAGGGTGTCAATGTGCATTTCACAAGCTTCAAAATCTCCCCTGACCACATGCCAAAACCAACCCAGCTAGTCCCCTTGTCCCTGCCTCCCTAACCATTCCTCCCAACTCAAGCCCCACCCTATCCACTAACCTCATCCCGCCCCTCCCCCAACCTGTCCATCCTCCCTGGACTGACCTATCCCCCTACTAACTCCCCACTTACATTCACCTTCACTGGGTCTAACCACGCCTCTTTGACCTGCCTGTGTCTCCTCTCACCCTACCTTCTCCTTTATCCATCTTCTGTCTGCCTCCCCTGTCTCCCTATTTATTTCAGAATCCCCTTTTCCTCCCCCATTTCTGAAGAAGGGTCCCAACCCGAAACGTCAAGCATTCCTGCTCCTCTGATGCTGCTTGGCCTGCTGTGTTCATCCAGCTTCACACCGTGTTATCCAGATTCACACCATGTTATCCAAGTATAACCCCATTCCTGGTTGGACTGATTACATATTGTGTCAAGAAACCCTCCTGAATGGACCTTACAAATTCTTCTCCATCCAAGCCCCTAGCACGAAATGAGTCCCAATCAATATGGTCAAAACCACCTGCCACCACAACCCTTTTTTTTTCTAAACATCTTTAGAAAATCTGTTTACATATTCTTTCCTCTATCTGCAACGGTTGTAGATTCGCCAATTTGCCTGCAACGGTTGTAGATTCGCCAACTTTAGGTACATTTAAGTCGCCATTGGATGAGCATATGAACGTACATGGAATAGTGTAGGTTAGATGGGCTTGAGATCGGTATGACAGGTTGGCACAACATCGAGGGCCGAAGGGCCTGTACTGTTCTATCTCCCACTGGCTGTTGGGAGGCCTGTAGTATACCCCCAGCATTGTGATTTTACCTTTCCTATTCCTGAATTCTACCCATACTGCCTCACTGCACAAGCCCTCTGATGTATCCACCGTCAGTACAGTTGTGAGATACTCCTTTACCAGTAATGCTACTCCCACCCCTTTTATATAGCAATGATGACTGTTAGATTCTATATTTTGAAAGTGTCACTCATCTGAAGAGATTTCAAAGCTGCAGGATTTCACTGTTGTCAACTTTGTTGATCTTTCACACCAAAAATGCTCCTTCCTGGTAGACCAGGTCTATTGTCCTCCTCCCTCCGGAAAGAAGCCTCTTCCTAGGATGCCCACCTTGAAGAAGTCATCCTCCTCACTCCGGATAGAAAGGACTGCAATCGAAAATGCTCTCAACTGCATCTCTTGTATTTACTGCACTTCTGCCCTCACAGTCCCTCCCCACAACAAAAATTAACACCGAATCCCCCATGCCCTCACATATCACCCCACCAACCTCCACATCCAACATTTCATTCAACACTACTTCCACCATCTACAATCCGACCCCAAAATCAAAGAGATATTTACCTCCCCATCCCTACCTGCCTTTTGTAGGGACCATGCTCGCTGCAACTCCCTCGCATGCTTCACGCTCCCCACTAATCCTATCACCCCCGACACCTTTCCCCGCAAACACAGGAAGTGCTGCACCTGCCCCTATGCCTCCACGCTCACCCCCATTCGAGGCACCAAACAAGCCTTCAATATAAAACAGGGATAGCAAGGTGTAGAGCTGGATGAACGCAGCAGGCCGAGCATGAAGGCTGACGTTTTGGGCCTAGAGACCCTGAAAAAGGATCTAGGCCTGAAATGTCAGCCTTCCTGCTCCTCTGATGCTGCTTGGAGTGCTGCGTTCATCCAGCTCTACACCTTGCTATCTTAGGTTCTCCAGCATCTGCAGTTCTTGCTATCTCTGACCAGATGGATTTATTGTTTTGATGCACCCAGAAGTATACAGACTTGCTATCCTTTTAGCCAACTTTAATTTCAATGTAGGTTCTATCACAATATAATTTACACTGTAGCGAACATATCAAAACAGGCAGCAGGGACAGTAGTTCAAAAGTATCATCATTATTCATCATTGGCGGTTCCTCGCGGATGAGGACGACTCTCTTACATGCTCAGAATGAGCTCTCAGGTGGGTGTGCTGACTGTGGCTTCCACAGGCTCTGTTACAGCTGGGCCAGAAGGCGTGGCATGAAGGAATGGCTGGAGCTTTGGTGTGGCAGTGTGCTCCTTGTGCTGTTTTTGCCTGGCTGCCGTTTTTTTCCTGGCAGCAAGTTTCAAGGTGCTCAATGCCTTCCTAGCTGCTGCACCTTCACTTTATACGGCCTCGGGCCAAGATTCTCAGGTGTCTGTGGGAATGCTGCACTCTGCCAGTGAAGCCCTGAAGGGAGGCAATGACCTTGTGGTATTACCACTAGATTGTTAATCCAGAGACCTGGATAACATTCTGGGGACTCTGGCTCAAATATTGCCATGGCAGTTGATGGAATTTAAATTCAATAAACCAGCTGGAATTAAGGGTCTAATGATGACCATGAAACCATTGTCGATTGTTAGAAAAACCCACCTGGTTCACTAATGTCCTTTAGGGAAGGAAACTGCCATCCTTACCTGGCCTGGCCTATATGTGACTCCAGACCCATAGCAATGTGGTTAACTCTGGACACTGAAGTACTTCCTTTGGCTACCTGGGCTTTGCCTGCCATTTCGGAGCTGGAAGTAGAACACCTGCTTGGGGAGACTCGTGTCGGTCGTGCGGAGGAGATTTTCAGCCTATCGTAGCTCATCAAAGATGGTGAGTGCATTGATGCTGGGGTTGTGGGCATGGTTGAGAACACTGGTGTTAAGTGAGACTCACCCATGAGTCACAAAAAGCCAATATCTGAGTTCATTGCGTAAGGCAAGGAAAGGCAAATGGAATGTTGGCTTTTATTTCAAGGGAATGGAATATAAATGTCGGGAGGTTTTGTTAAAGCTAAACAATGCACTAGTCAGAACACAGCTGGAATACTGTGATCGTTTTGGGCTCCAAATCTGAAGATAGATGTGCTGGCATTGAAGGCCAGTATGCTGATATCAAGTATGGAGATATTGTCTTAGGAGAGATAGCGGTAGGGTGGGTTTGGACTCTGGAATTTAGAAGACAAAAGGCAACCTTGTGGAAACAAAGATGATTTTTAGGGGGTTTGCCAGGGTAGATGCAGAGATAATGGGAACTGCAGATGCTGGAGAATCCAAGATAACAAAGTGTGAAGCTGGATGAACACAGCAGGCCAAGCAGCATCTTAGGAGCACAAAAGCTGACGTTTCAGGCCTAGACCCTTCATCAGAGAGGCGGATGGGGAGAGGGTTCTGAAATAAATAGGGAGAGAGGAGGAGGTGGACTGAAGCCGCACCTCCATTTCTCACCTACTAACCTCATCCCGCCTCTTTGACCTGTCCGTCCTCCCTGGACTGACCTATCCCCTCCCCAACTACACTCTCCTCTCCACCTATCTTCTCCTCTATCCATCTTCGGTCTGCTCCCCCCCCCCTATTTATTTCAGAAACCTCTCCCCATCCCCCTCTCTGATGGGTCTAGGCCCGAAATGTCAGCTTTGTGCTCCAAAGATGCTGCTTGGCCTGCTGTGTTCGTCCAGCTTCACACTTTGTTATCTTAGATGCAGAGATTTGGTTTTCCATTGTGGGAGAATCTAGGACCAGAGGGCATAATCTCAGAATAAAGATTGTGTATTTAAGATAGAGATGAGGAGGAATTTCTTCTCTGAATGATAGTTACATAGCATGGAGACAGACTTTTCAGTCCAACTAGTTCACGCCAATCATGTTCTGAAACTAAACTAGTCCCACTTGCCTGTGTTTAGCCCACATCCCTCCAAACTTTTTCTATAATGTTTTGATTGCTTGGCTTACCGAGCTGGTTCATTGTTGTGCAGACATTCCATTACCCTGGGTAACATCGTCCGTGCAGTCTCCGATGAAGCACTGTTGTGTTTTCCCACTTGTCATTTAAGCTCTGGTGTCCGTTAAGTTGGATTACCTCAATTCCGGTTTTCCTTTGCAATGGAGTAGATATGGGGCCTAGCTCTATATGTTTATTAATGGCTTTCTTAATGGAGAGCCAGGCCTCTAGGAATTCCCATGCTTGCCTCTGCTTTGCATGGCCCAGGATCCTGGTGTTGTCCTATTTGAGTTGATGCTTTTCCTTATCCATGTGATTGGAGATGAGTGAGTATTGGTCATGTCTTTTTGTTGTCACTTGATGTTCGTGTACACTTGTGGTTAATTTCCTTCCTGTTTGTCCAATGTAATGTTTGTCGCATTCTTTGCAGAGAATCTTATATTTGATGTTGGTCCTATCCATAGTGGATGAGCAGTTGGCATGGGTTTGTGTGCCACTCTGTTGCCCAGTGACTGTAGGAATCTTGTGGTCGGTTCAGATCTGTTCTTGATGTAAGATAGTGATGCGTGTGCTGGGGCATGTAGTATCTTCCCGGTGTCATTCTTGTAATAGTCATCATCTGACCCAGTTTTTTGGGTAACCGTTGTCTTTGAATACTTGGAAGAGGTGCTACTCTTCTTTTTTGGCGTAGTTCTGTGCTGCTGCAGTTGTTGTTGCCTGTTTAAGTAATGTTCTCACGCAACTTTGTGTATGTGTTCGGGTGGTTGCTGTTGAAGTTCAGTACTTGGTCAGTGTGTGTGTCTTTCCTCTGTACCTTTATTAGGAATTCCCCATTGGTCCTGCGTTCCACTGTGATGTACAGGAATGGGATCTATTTGTTCTTTTCCTCTTCTCTAGTTACTCCGATCCTGGTGAGGGTGTTGTTTTTTAGTTTGTGTCACTCCTCTGGTTTAGTCCATTTAATCTAGACTAATAGCTGAAGTGGTGATGCAGAGACTTGAAAGCATGGCCCCTCTGCTAATCCAACCTAAACTATGAATACGCTACGTGGGCGACACCTTTGAAATGATTAAATGGACCATGTCTGGACCTATTTTAGTAAACAGAATTTTGACAGCAACGCTGAGTAGATCCTTCTTGCCTGAATGGGATATTTGAAGACTAATTTCCACATGTTGGCAAAAATCTCCTCTCAGAGCAGGAAATCACAAGTTTCTTTCACCACAGTTTTATCAGATTATAAATATTCTTCCCCTTGAGCATTATTCTGTTTGAATGTTACAAACCTGTTTATGAATAGCAAACTGATTATAGTCTTTACATTTCAGTCTTTGTGGGGTGATTGGTGATTTCTTTTGGCTGTTGCTCCCTTATCAGATTGGATTGAGATTACTTTTTCTTTCATTATTCATGAGATGTTGACCTCAATGATTAGGCCTGTATTTATTGCTGCATATCAACACCTTAGAGAAAGTCGTAGTGAGATGTCCGCTTGACGCACTGCAGTGTTTTGGATTTAGGGATGCTTATAATGCTCCTTGGGAGGGAGTTCCAGGATTTTGAACCAGTAACACTGGAAAATGTGGTGGTTATAGGTCCAAAGTCAGGTTGTTGAGTGGCTTGGAGGGGAACTTGCAGGTAGTTGTCCTCCCATGTACCTGCTGTCCTTGTCCTAGATGGTGAAAGTCACAGAGCTAGAAGTGTTATCAGAGGAGCCTTGGTGAATTGTGAACCTTGTAAATGGTACATATTGCTGTCAGTATGCATTGGTGGTGAAGAGAGTGAATGTTGAAGATGGTGAATAGGGTGCCACACAAGCTGGCCTTTTTGTCCTGGATCATAGAATCCTGGAATCCCTACAGGGGAGAAGGAGGCCTTTCAGCCCATTGCATTTTTGGACTACAGGAGGAAACTGAAGCACGTGGAGGAAATGCAGACATGGGGAGAATGTGCGAACTTCACGCAGATCATCACCTAAGGCTGGAATTGGAACCAGACACCTGGCACGGAGAGGCAGTATTGCTAACCTGGTGTCAATCTTGAGTCTTGATGGAGCTGTACTCTTGCAGGCAATTGGAGAATGTTCCATTACACTCCTCTTGTTGATGATGTGCAGGCTTTAGGGAGTCAGGAGGTGACTTACTTACTGCAAGATTTCTAGTTTTTGACTTGCTGTTGTAGCTACAATATTTAGATGTATTTAGCTCAGTTTCTGGTTGTTGGTAAACCCCAGGATGTTAGATAGTTGGGAAGAGAAGAGTCAGCAATGGTAATGTCTCTGAATGTCAAGGGATGTTGGTTATATTCTTCCCTGTTGGAAATTGTATTCGTTGGAAATTGTGTGGTGCAAATGTTACTTGACACTTATCAGCTCAAGTCTGGCTAAAGTTTTCGAGAAGATTTGTAGCTCAGGCTGTGGATGAGGTAGATATGCTTGCCAGCCAGTGGATTTGGTTGCAAACGTTTCGTCACCCTGCAAGGCAACATCGTCAGTGCGCCTCCAGTAAAACATTGGTTTTCTGTCCTGCTTGTTATTTATGTGCCTTGGTTTGCTGGGGTGGTCGGTGTTACTTCTGGTTCTGTTTCTCAGTGATTTGTACACAGACTATAATATAGCATGTTTGTTGATGGAATTCCAGTTGGAATACCAGGCCTCCAGGAATTCCCTGGCATGTCTTTGTTTGTTTGGCTTGTGTGATTATGGATGTGTTGTCCCAGTCGAATTCATGTCCCTTGTTGTCTGTGTGAGATGAGACAAGTCAGAATTGATCATATCTCTTGTTGGCTAGTAGGTGTTCATATATCCGTATTGTCAATTTTCTTCTGGTTTGGCCTGTGTAGTTTTTCTCACAGTCCTTGCATAGTATTTTTTATATTACCCCAGTTTTGCTGAATTTGGATATGGGATCCTTTGTCAGAAGCTGTTGTAGGATGGCTGTCAGTTTGTGTGCTACTGTGATACCTAGGGGTCTGAGTAGTCTTGGGGTCATCTCTGAAATGTCCTTGAGGTATGGTAGGGTGATTAGTGAGTCTGGTCGTGCTGTGATCTGTCTTGGAGGTAACGGCGGATTGTGCTTTTCGGGAATCTGTTTCTTTCGACGACTCCGTATAAGTGCTCCTGTTCTGCTTTGCTTAGTTCAGTTGCTGCAATGTGTTGTAGCTCATTTAGTGTCCTGATGTAGCTCCATTTGTGGGTGTTGTGAAGGTTGCTAGTGTAATTGAGTATCTGTTCCGTATGTGCGGTCTTGCTACTCTGGAGTTCTCCATTGTTTTTGCGTTCTGCCATTATGTCCAGGAAGAGTGGTCGGTGTTTGTTCTCCTGTTCTTTGGTGAATTTCATCCCGTTGAGGATGTTGTTTGTGTCGGGGGTTTCTTCTAGTTTTGTGTGTTTAACAATCACGAAGCTGTCATCTACATTTCGGACCCAAAGTTTGGGTCGTCTAGTGGGGAGCAGTGTCCATTCTAATCTTTGCATGATTGTGTCTGCAATCAGTCCTGAGATTTGGGAATCCCATTTATGTTCTGTCGATTTGCTAGTATATGTCATTGAAGGTAAAGTGGGTTGTGAGTACAGAGCTAGTAGTTTCATAATGGTGTCCTTATTGATGTTGGAGCCGTGGGTTACCTGCTTACTTGATTCATCCAGCATTGTGGCAATTGTTTCTTTGGCTGGGTCGATGGAGTACAGTGTTTTTAAGTGTGCAGTTTCCTAAGAAACCAGCCAAGAGTGGACATCACACTGGAACAAGCCTTCAGCATACAACAAGATAAATCCAGATCATGGAAAAGAATAGCCCTTCAAGGAAAAACTGCCCAAAATCACCCACACCTAAGAAATGGGCAACTCAGATTGATGGATTAAAAACATCTCAGACTGCTTACAAACACTGAGAAGACGATCCTAGTACGCAGACTGAATTATAACTACAGAGATGCCAAAAAGACTAACTTCCTGGCCACTCTGGAATCAGCACAGACTCATGGAAGAAGTACAGCAGACCATTAGACAGACAATAGTCCCAATACTGAGCAAAAAATGAAAGTGGAACATGTTCAGCATGAGAGAAAAGCTCCGAAAAGACTCCAGAAAGACAGGAATATTGTAATCTGACCAGCTGACAAAGGACACATGAAAGTAATCCTCAATAGAACCCAAACATAAAGAAAGCTAACGCACTGCTAGCAGATCCTAAAACCTACCAACTGATGGCGATGGACCCAACACCACAGATAGGTATCCAGATTATCACGCCCCTGAAGAAATTACACAACTTGGGAGACATCATCAAGACAGACTGCCAAAGAATGAAACCAGAGGGATGCAACTCACCCCCAATTCCACAGACTCCCAACATACACAAACCAGGTGTTCCTCTCAGACCCATTGTCTTACTGCCAGGTACACTAACATATAGACTTGCCAAAGAACTACAACAGAAATTGAAATACTTGGTGGATAACACTACCCTCTACATCCTCTCATTCCAGGAATTCCTCAACATCATCAAGGATACCAGGATAGAAGAGGATGAGATGATATCCTTCGACATAATGGCAGTATTTACATCCATAAAGATCGATCTAGCCAAAGAAGCAATTGCCACCCTGCTGGACACATCAAATAAGGCAACCCAGGACATCATCAAGGACTAAATTCCCTTCTGAAGCTGTCATCCCTGCTCAGATCTTCACCTGCCACCAGGCCTAACTCTTTGGGAACCCCACCCATCTGGACTCAATCCAGTCTCCTTTCCCTGCTGTAGTTCAATTTTCACCTGTTTAAAATGGATAGATGGGTGGGTGCACCCAAGCAAATAGTGATTTTAAGAATTCTAGAACTATGTAGCCAAAGCTATAATGATGAAAAATAATTAGGGATGTACAAGAAAGTTGACTGGAGGTGTTTCCAAAGCTTGTCATTTTGGCTCGGGTCACTTGAGAGGTGAAGCAATGGTGAGGTCAATAAATGGCTGTACTGACAGTGACTGAAATCTCCTGATCGGATACCTGCATATGTCAGCAAAGAGGCCCTGCCACCTCATCCAGTCATCACGCTGACTAAGCATTGTGCGTAATGTTGATGTGTGGTGGCACCTTTCTGGAGTAATTTTAGAAGAAGAACTGAGGTCAGTGACCAACATGTGTCAAAGACTGAGCAAGTTGGCTGCTTTTGTTTTACTATTTTATCTGCAGGTGTATCAGTAGAAAGGATTCATTTAATTTTATAGCTGTATTTGAGTAAATTAGCATGTATTAAATAGCATTGTAAGAAATTGTGTTAATGGCAAGGTAAATCTCGAAGGTAAAGCAAACAATTAAGTTTGCAATCCTTTAAATGTATTTATTGAAATAATTCTGAAGGCTCATGCCACAATGTTACAATGATCATTCATGGGTTTGTATAACAATCTGCTTTAAAAATTTTAAGTTTTGTTTTACAAGGGACCAATGACTTCAGAAATATGCATTTTATGACCAGCTCCTTCTGGTACAACTTGTTCCTTCCTCCAGTATGACTTAATGTTTGCATAGGGATTTGTTTAGACATAAATGATTTAGAGTTGCAAGTCACAAATGCTACCTGCACAACTATATTATTGTTGACTGTGTGAGGCCTTTAAAATGCATCATATTTGTGACATGTCCAATTTCAATAAATCCTGTTTTTGAGAGCTGGAAAATCGTGACAAGTATGAATCAAGTGAATTTGCTGATATTGATATAGCATGGTGATGTGTAATGTGGGCAGGGCCAGTTTTGGGTTTAAAATAATTGTCATAATGAAGAATGATGTCTGTGGACACAAGGATTTGTTTTTGCAAATATCCTTGGACTGGTGACTTCGAGCTGTAATCTAAAGTCATAAACACAGTGATTGCTTTAAAGTAAATCATTGTGTACTTAGCTATGCATGAAATTGAAGAGATGTGATAAGGCAAGTTTGCCTTTCTGTTTCTTTTTCTCCATTTTTCCTTTTTTTTTCTTTTTAATACTTGTTTCTTTCCTTTCCCCCCATTTCTCACTTATTTTTCATTTGCATATTTGTTCGCCTGTTTGCCCACCATCCCTCCTTTCCTCTCTCAATCTTTCTTGATCATCTTTAAATCCAGAATTGCTTGCGTTGCGCAGTTTCTTTTATTTATATGTGTCATAGAACATAGAACATAGAAAAGTACAGCACAGTACAGGCCCTTCGGCCCACGATGTTGTGCCATGGAATAATCCTAATCCAAAAATAAAATAACCTAACCTACATTCCCCTCAATTCACTGCTGTCCATGTCCATGTGCATGTCCAGCAGTCGCTTAAATGTCACTAATGACTCCGCTTCCATGACTACCACTGGCAAACTATTCCATGCGCTCACAACTCTCTGGGTGAAGAACCTCCCTCTGATGTCTCCTCTATACGTTCCTCCTAACACCTTAAAACTATGACCCCTCGTGGCAGTCAATCCTGCCCTGGGGAAAAGTCTCTGGCTATCGACTCTATCCATGCCTCTCATTACCTTGTACACCTCGATCAGGTCACCTCTCTTCCTCCTTCTCTCCAGAGAGAGAAATCAGAGCTCAGTCAACCTCTCCTCGTAAGACAAGCCCTCCAGTCCAGGCAGCATCCTGGTAAACCTCCTTTGCACCCTCTCCAAAGCCTCCACATCTTTCCTATAATAGGGTGACCAGAACTGGACACAATATTCTAAGTGTGGTCTCACCAGGGTTTTGTAGAGCTGCAGCATAACCTCGCGGCTCTTAAACTCGATCCCCCTGATAATGAAAGCCAAAACACCATATGTTTTCTTAATAACCTTTTTCACCTGGGTGGCAACTTTGAGGGAGTTATGCACTTGAACACCAAGATCCCACTGTTCCTCCACACTGCCGAGAATCCTGCCTTTAATCCTATATTCAGCATTTAAGTTCGACCTTCCAAAATGCATCACTTCACATTTATCCAGGTTGAACTCCATCTGCCATTTCTCAGCCCGGCTCTGCATTCAATGTCTCGCTGAAGCCTGCAATAGCCCTCGATACTATCAACGGCACCTCCAACCTTTGTGCCATCAGCAAACATACTAACCCACCCCTCAACCTCCTCATCCAAGTCATTTATAAAAACTACAAAGAGCAGAGGCCCAAGAACAGAGCCCTGCGGGACACCACTCAGCACTGACCTCCAGGCAGAATACTTACCATCTACAACCACTCTCTGCCTCCTGTCAGCCAACCAATTCTGAATCCAGACAGCCAAATCACCCTGTATCCCATACCTCCTGACTTTATGAATGAGCCTACAGTGGAGAACCTTATCAAATGCCTTGCTGAAGTCCATGTACACCACATCCACTGCTCGACCCTTGTCAACCTGTCTCGTGACTTCCTCAAAGAACTCAATAAGATTTTTAAGGCATGACCTGCCCCCCTCAAAGCCATGCTGACTCTCTTTAATCGTGCTATACTTTTCCAAATAGTCATAGAATCCTGAGGGATAGGATTCTTCCAAAACCTTGCTGACCACAGATGTAAGACTGACTGGTCTGTAATTTCCAGGGATTTCCCTATTCCCTTTCTTGAAAAGAGGAACAACGTTTGCCACCCTCCAATCTTCCGGTATGACTCCTGTGAAGAGTGAGGAGGCAAAAATCTTCGCCAGCGGCTTAGCAACCTCCTTTCTCGCTTCCCGGAGCAACCTAGGATAAATTTGGTCTAGCCCTGGGGACTTACCAATCTTAATGTTTGCCAAAATTTCCAGCACATCAACTTCCTCAATCTCGATCTGTTCAAGCCTGTTTCCCTGCTCCTCAAAGTTCTCATTCACAACAAGGTCCCTTTCCTTAGTGAAAACCGAAGCAAAAAACTCATTTAGTGCTTCCCCTATCTGCTCAGGCTCCACGCACAAGTTCCCTACGCTATCCCTGATCGGCCCTACCTTCTCCCTGATCATTCTCTTATTCCTCACATATGAGTAAAATGCCTTTGGGTTCTCCTTAATCCTTCCTGCCAAGTCTTTTTCATGCCCCCTCCTGGCCGCCCTCAGTCCAGTTTTGAGCTCCTTCCAAGCAAGCCTGTAATCCTCTAAAGCTGTGCTGGACCCTTGCTTCCTCCACCTTACGTACGCTGCCTTTTTCTTTTTGACAAGAAGCACCTCTGTACCCGTCATCCAAGGCTTCTTAATCTTACCCCTTCTTACCTGTCTGAGGAACAAATTTATACATCACTGGCAACAACTGTTCCTTAAACAGCCTCCACATGTCTGCTGTGCCCTTTCTGTGGAACAATTGCTCCCAATCCGTTCTTCCCAACTCCTGTCTGATAGCGTCATAGTTTCCTTTACCCCAGTTAAATATCTTCCCCCGGTAACTGCTTCTTTCCCTTTCCATGGCTATTCCCTTCCCGTGTCATGTGGTAATAATTTCTATTTCCTTATAGATTTAATATTAGATTGAAATTGTTGGGTTTTTGGACCTCAGTTCCTAGTCATGCTGCTGATAGGACACTCTGTTTTGTTGCACATGGAATAGAATACAGCATATCCTTTTGTTTCCAAAATCAATAAATATCTAAAGACTTTTCATAAACACTTTAATTAGTTATAAATACTGACATTTCAGATATTCTTGGTAACTGCAAGAATTTGGGTAGATGAATATACAATATATGTTTGTGAATATATTGAAGTATAAGAAGGACTTAACCGTGCACTTCATCCAAGAGAAGGAGAAGTTGCAGGTTTAAGCCTCATACTGCTGCATCACTTGTAAACAATTTGGGTAGTAGACGTTAAACATCAGTCATCCATCCAGCCAACAAATTTAGTAACACGAATCAGCAGTGTTTAAATGTTAAATCTACACACTGGGTCAGAGCAGCTCAGTAAATACTAAAGGTTGTACGGTATTAAAACAAAGAGCAGGTAATTTAAAAGCACCCAGGAGCACCTGTCGTCATTTCAGTCAGATTACAGTGGTAACACAGCTAGTTGGAGGCTAAGTGAAGAGAGTTTGGCTTGAGTGTGCTGACTTTGGCTAAAACCAGTGCAAAAGACCATTGAATAAGTTCCAAAAGAGAGACTGACCTGCATTTACCTCAGGGCCCTTCATGAGCATAGGAATTTTCAAAGTGTTCTTATAGTCAAAGAAGTACTTTCAAAGTGGAGCTGCTGTTGTAAAGGTGGAAACATGGCAAGATAATAAAGTGTGAAGCTGGATGAACACAGCAGGACAAGCAGCATCTCAGGAGCACAAAAGCTGATGTTTCGGGCCCAGGCCCTTCATCAGAGAGGGGGATGGGGAGAGGGTTCTGGAATAAATAGGGAGAAGAGGGGGAGGCGGACTGAAGATGGAGAGAAAAGAAGATAGGTGGAGAGGAGAGTATAGGTGGGGAGGTAGGGAGGGGATAGGTCAGTCCAAGGAAGACGGACAGGTTAAGGAGGTGGGATGAGGTTAGTAGGTAGGAGATGGAGGTGCGGCTTGGGGTGGGAGGAAGGGATGGGTGAGAGGAAGAACAGGTTAGGGAGGCAGAGACAGGCTGGGCTGGTTGTGTGATGCAGTGGGGGCAGGGGATGAACTGGGCTGGTTTTGGGATGTGGTGGGGGAAGGGGAGATTTTGAAGCTGGTGAAGTCGACATTGATACCATTGGGCTGCAGGGTTCCCAAGCGGAATATGAGTTGTTGTTCCTGCAACCTTCGGGTGGCATACTTTTGGCACTGCAGGAGGCCCATGATGGACATGCCGTCTGAGGAATGGGAGGGGGAGTTAAAATGGCTCGCAACTGGGAGGTGCAGTTGTTTATTGCAAACCGAGTGGAGGTGTTCTGCAAAGCGATCCCCAAGCCTCCGCTTGGTTTCCCCAATGTAGAGGAAGCCACGCCGGGTACAATGAATACAGTATATCACATTGGCAGATGTGCAGGTGAACCTCTGCTTAACGTGGAAAGTCATCTTGGGGCCTGGGATAGGGATGGGGGTGAGGGAGGAGATGTGTGGGCAAGTGTAGCACTTCCTGCGGTTGCAGGGGAAGGTGCCGGGTGTGGTGGGGTTGGAGGGGAGTGTGGAGCGAACAAGGGAGTCACGGAGAGAGTGGTCTCTCCAGAAGGCAGACAAGGGTGGGGATGGAAAAATGTCTTGGGTGGTGGGGTCGGATTGTAGATGGCGGAAGTGTCGGAGGATGATGCGTTGTATCCGGAGGTTGGTGGGGTGGTGTGTGAGAACGAGGGGGATCCTCTTGGGGCGGTTGTGGCGGGGGCGGGGTGTGAGGGATGTGTCGCGGGAAATGCGGGAGACGCGGTCAAGGGCGTTCTCAACTACTGTGGGGGGAATGTTGTGGTCCTTGAAGAACATGGGCATCTGGTGTGGGGTAAATATGAATTTGTTCACTTTTACAGAGAGAATGTAAAAGAAGAGTATTAATTCAATGGAGAACATTTGCAGAACTCCAAGGTGCACAGTGATCTAAGTGTTCTATGTACACAAGTCACAGTGTTATTATGCAGCTGAAACAAAAACAGAACTTGGTCAAGAAATTCAGTATTCTGAAGCAGGATTGCTGCACCTGAAACATTAACACTGCTTTTTGATATTATAGTGGAACTAAGCTACGCTTAAGAGTAAACATGGCTGGAGATCCCAGACATGTGTTATGCTGCTCTTGCTCAATGTGGGAGCTCAGGGACACGGCTGATATCCCTGACTCCTACATGTGCAAGAAGTGTGTCCAGTTGCAGCTCTTGTTAGACCGCATGACGGCTCAGGCGCTGCGGACTGACTCACTTTGGAGCATACGTGATGCTGAGGAGGTCGTTTAGCAAATTGGTCACACCGCAGATTAGGATTGCTGAGGGAGAAAGGGAATGGGTGACCAAAAGGCAGAAAAAATGCAGGAAGGCAGTGCAGGTGTCCCCTGTGGTCAACTCCTCCCAAACAGGTATACAGTTTTGGATACTGTTGGGGGAGGTGGCTCACCAGGGGAAGGCAGCAGTACCAAGTTCGTGGCACAGTGGCTGGCTCCACAGTACAGAAGGGCGGGATAAAAAGTGGAAGGTCGATTGTCAAAGGGGATTTGATTGTAAGTGGAGTAGTAAGGCGGTTCTGTGGTTGAAAACGAGACTCTTGAATGGTATGTTGCCTCCCAGGTGCATGGATAAGGGATGTCTCAGATCGACTGCAGGACATCCTGAAGGGGGAGAGTGAACAGCCAGCTGCCGTGGTGCATATAGGCACCAATAATATAGGTAAAACTCGGGCTTAGGTCCTACAAACAGACTTTAGGGCGTTAGGAGCCAAGTTAAAAAGTAGAACGTCAGAGATTGTAATCGCAGGATTGCTACTAGTGCCATGTGCTAGTCAGAATAGAAATGAAAGAATAGGTAGGATAAATGAGTGCCTTGAGATATGGTGCAGGAGGGAGAGGTTCAGATTTTTGGAACACTGGATCCGGTTCTGGGGGACGTGGTACTATTACAAATTGGACAGTCCACACTTGGGCAGGACTGGAACCAATATCCTAGGGGCAGCTTTTGCTAATGCTGTTGGGGAGGCTTTAAACTAATGTGGCAGGGGGATAGGAACCAAATGAGGAGGTTAGTGGACAGTAAGGAGGTGGTTAGTAAAGCCTGTAAGGAACTAGATAATGAAGTCAGCTTTACTAAGGGGAGGAGTAGGCAGAGAGCCGATAATGAATGCAAGGGACAGTTGGTCTGAGGTGCATTTGTTTTAATGTGAGAAGTGTAATAGGTAAGGTAGATGAACTTAGGGCTTGGATTAGTACCTGGGAGTATGATGTGATTGCTATTACTGAGACTTGGTTGAAGGAAGAGCAAGATTGGCAACTGAACATCCCACGATATAAATGCTTCAGTCCTCCAGGGAGAGGTAAAAGGGGTGGAGGAGTTGCATTACTGAACAAAGAGGATATCACAACTGTGCTGAAGGAGGGCACTATGGATGACTTGAGCAATGAGGCAATATGAGCAGAGCTCAGGAATAGGAAGGGTGCAGTAACAAGATTGGGGCTGTACTACAGGCCTTCCAACAGCGAGCGTGAGTTAGAGAGACAAATATGTCGACAGATTATGGAAAGGTGTAGGAGCAACAGTGTGGTGGTGATGGGAGATTTTAATTTTCCCAACAATGACTGGGATTCACTTAGTGTTAGGGGTTTAGATCGAGCAGAATTTGTAAGGAGCATCCAGGAATATTTTGTAGCACAGTATGTACATAGTCCAACTCAGGAAGTGCCCATACTGGATCTGGTGTTAGGGAATTAGCCCGAAGAGGTGGTTGAAGTTTCAGTAGGAATTTACTTTGGGCATAGTGATCGCAATTGCATAAGTTTTAGAGTACTCATGGACAAAGATGAGAGTGGTCCTAAAGGAAGCATGCTAAATTGCGGGGAGGCCAGCTGTAGCAAGATTTGACAGGAGCTGGGGAATGTGGATTGGGAGCAGCTGTTTGAGGGTAAATCCACACTTGATATGTGGGAGACTTTTAAAGAGAGGTTGATTAGACTGCAGGACAGACACGTCCCTCTGAAAAATGAGGGATAGAAAGGGCAAGATCAGGGAACCATGGATGACAGGTGAAATTGTGAGACCAACAAAGAGGGAAAAGGAAGCACACATAAAGTCTAGGTGACCGAAAACAGGCGAAGCTTTGGAAGAATATCAGGAAAGTGGGACCAGTCTGAAATGAAGAATTGAGAGGGTGGAAGGGGGCCATGAAGTATCTTTAGCAAACCGGGTTAAGGAAAATCCCAAAGCCTTTTATTCATACATAAGGAGCAAGAGGGTAACTAGAGAAAGTGTTGGCCCATTCAAGGACAAAGGAGGGAAGTTACGTGAGGAGTCAGAGAAAATGAGTGAAGCTTTTAATCAGTAGTTTGCGTCGGTATTCACCGAGGAGGGGGACATGACGGATGTTGAGGTCAAGTTGGCATGGGGGTGGGGGGTGGGGGGGTGCGGGGTAGTGTTGGGTGTTCTAAAAGCCATTAGGGTAGACATGTCTCTAGGCCTGGATTGGATCTATCCCAGGTTACAAAGGGAAGCGAGAGAGGAAATAGCTGGGACCTTAACAGATATCTTTGCAGCATCCTTGAACACGGGTGAGGCCCTGGAGGACCGGAGAATTGCTGATGTTACCCCCTTGTTTAAGAAAGGTAGCAAGAATAATCCAGGTAATTATAGACCAGTGAGCCTGACGTCACTGCTGGGGAAGCTGCTTGAGAAGATACTGAGGGATAGAATCTATTTACATTTGGAAGAAGATGGCTTATTAGTGATAGGCAGCATGGTTTTGTGCAGGGAAGGTATGTCTTAACGACTTGATTGTCACTTCCTCAAAGAATTCTAAGTTGATAGATGAGGGAAGGGCTGGAGATATCATACACATGGACTTCAGTATGGCATTTGGTAAGATTCCCCATGGTAGGCTGATAGACAAAGTGAAGTCGCATGGAGTCCAGGGTGTACTAGCTAGATGGATAGAAAACTGGCTGGGCAACAGGAGACAGAGAGCTGTAATGGAAGGAAGTTTCTCAAAATGGAGAACTGTGACCAGAGTTCCACCAGGGATAGTAGGAACTGCAGATGCTGGAGAATCTGAGATAACAAGGTATAGAGCTGGATGAACACAGCCGGCCAAGGAGCATCAGAGGAGCAGGAAGGTTGACGTTTCAGGCCTAGACCCCCCTTCAGAAAATTCCACAAGGATCAGTTTTGGGACCACTGTTGTTTGTGATGTATATAAATGATCTTGAGGAAGGTATAGGTGGTCTGATTAGCAAGTTTGTAGATGTCACTAAGATTGTCGGAGTAGCATATAGTGAAGGGGACTGTTGGAGAATGCAGCAGAATATAGATAGATTGGAGAGTTGGGCGGAGAAATGGCAAATGGAGTTCAATCCAGGCAAATATGAAGTGATGCATTTTGGAAGATCCAGTTAAAGAGCGAACTATATGGTAAATGGAAAAGCCCTGGGGAAAATTGATGCACAGAGAGATCTGGGTGTTCAGGCCCGTTGTTACCCTGATGGTGGAAACACAGGTCAGTGGAGTGATCAAGAAGTGATACGGCATGGTTTCGTTCATGGGACGGGGTATTGAGTACAAGAGTTGGCAGGTCATGTTACTGTTGTATCGGACTTTGGTTCGACCACCTTCGGAATACACTGCACAGCTCTGGTCTCCACATTACCAAAAGGATGTGGATGCTTTGGAGAGGGTGCAGAGGATGTTGACCAGGGGTGTCTGGTATGGAGGGCAGTAGCTATGAACAGAGGTTGAGTAGGTTAGGATTATTTATATTAGAAATACAGAGGTTGAAGCGGGGCCTGTTTGAGGCCTACAAATTCATAAGAGGTATAGACAGGGTGGATAGCAAGAAGTTTTTTCCCCCAGAGTGGGGTTACTAGGAGGTAATGATTTCAAGATGAGAAGGGAAAAGTTTAAGGGAGATGTGTAGAAAGTTATTTACGCAGAGGGTGGTGGATGTCTGGAACACATCAACGGAGGTGGTATAGGTGGGCGCAGTAGCGTCATTTACGATGTATTTAGACAGATACATGAATGGGCAGGGAGCAGAGGGATCAGATCTTTGGAAAATAGGCAGAGATAGTAGGCACTGCCGATGCTAGAGAATCTGAGATGGCACGGTGTGAAGCTGGATGCACACAGCAGGCCAAGCAGCATCAGAGGAGCAGGAAAGTTTGACGTTTCAGGTCGAGAAGGGTCTCAATCCGAAATGTCGAACTTTCCTGCTCCTCTGATGCAGCTTGGCCTGCTGTGTGCATCCAGCTTCAGACCGTGTTAACCTAGGAAAATAGGTGACAGGTTTAGATAGAGGATCTGGATCTGTGCGGGCTTGTGGGGCCTGTTCCTCTGCTGTAATTTCCTTTCTTCTTTGTCCTTTGCCTTCTCTCCTCCGATGCTGCCAGACCTGCTAAGTTTTTCCAGCAATCTCTGTTTTTGTTTTGGGTTTCCAGTGTCCGCAATTTTGTTTTAATTTGTTTTATTCTTTAGGTGAAACAGAAATAAAGAAGATTAATGGGGTGCAGTGCTTTGTTTCAAGGGGAAGTGAATGCAAAAGTAAAGGTTTAGTTTTCAGATGTGTTCTCACCAATGTGCTGTTTAGTAACTTTATTTCAGGAAGGATGTAAATGCATTGAAGGCAGCCTTGAATGGTCTGCTAGATTGAATCCAGGAGGGAAGGTTTGACAGGCTGGCTTGTTTTCACTACATTTGTGAGGGATGGCTTAACTGAAGTGTATGAAATCCTGAATGGTCTTGCCAAGATAGACATTGAAAGGATGTTTTGTGTGTCAGTCCAGAAGTATAGGGTTCTGCCTTATAGTTAGAAGTAATCCTTTCAGGACAGATATAAGATTTTTTTCCCCCGAGGGCTGACTTTGGAACTTTCAGCCCAAAAGGGTGGTGAAGGTATTTTTAGGGCAGGTGGATAGATATTTGTCAGGTAGAGGAATTGTGGGTTAGTGGGGCCAAATGGGAATTTGGAATTAGAAATGCAAACAAATCAGCCATGTTCCTGTTGAAAGACAGAGAATAGGCTCAAGGGTAATAGAGTTCAGTGCACCCCCAAACGTAGTCTCTAGTAATGATTGGAAACTGACAGTGTCTGTAATTGTACTGTTGTTTTCATTAAAGTGCACTGTTTTTTTAAAGGTCTATCTTGCTACACTTAATGACAGTAGTGCAGTCTTTTGTTGAAATGATGTCGAAGTCTTGTGAACAATAATGGTTTTCTTTCCTTGACAAAACCAAAAAAACTACGGATGTTGCAAATCAGAATGAAAACCGAATTTGCTGGAACAGCCCAGCGGGTGTGGCAGTGTCTGTGCAGAGAAATCAGTTAACATTTTGGGTCCAGTGCCCCTTGCACAGAACGATGGAAACTAGGAAAATGTCAGTTTATATGCTGAAGATAGCATGGGGGTTGCTGGTAAAAAGTAAACAATAGGCAAGGAAAGAGCCAAAGAGAGAGAACAGTTGTTGGACAGGCAAAAGAGTGGATAACCATCAGGCTAGAAGGGTGAATAGCTGTTAACAGATACTGTTAGTGCCTAACAATAGGTAGTATGTAATGGCAGACTGTTCATAACAAGGCCTAGATAACAAAGTGTGGAGCTGGATGAACACAGCAGGCCAAGCAGCATCTTGGAGCTGGATGAACACAGCAGGCCAAGCAGCATCTTGGAGCTGGATGAACACAGCAGGCCAAGCAGCATCTCAGGAGCACAAAAGCTGACGTTTCAGGCCTAGATCCTTCATCAGAGAGGGGGATGGGGAGAGGATTCTGGAATAAATAGGGAGAGGGGGAGGCGGACCGAAGATGGAGAGAAAAGAAGATAGGTAGCGAGGAGAGTATAGGTGAGGTAGGGAGGGGATAGGTCAGTCCAGGGAAGACCGAGGTCAAGGAGGCGGGATGAGGTGGTATGTAGGAAATGGAGGTGCGGCTTGAGGTGGGAGGAAGGGATGGGTGAGAGGAAGAACAGGTTAGGGAAGCGGAGACAGGCCGGGCTGGTTTTGGGATCAGTGGGGGGAGGGGACGAGCTGGGTTGGTTTTGTGATGCAATTCCCATTATCACTCATAACAAGGCTTGGTGTGTGTGGTAGGGGCTCGAACATGGGAGTGTTCAGGTCCTAAAATTATTGAACTCTATATTGAGTCGGAGGCTACAGGGTCCCCAAATGGAAAATAGTGTTGTTCTTCCAGCTTGCTGTGAACTTTGGAGCATTGTAGCAGTCCACAGACAGAGATGTTGGCCAGGGAACAGGGAGGTGTGTTAAAGTGGCAAGCCGCTGGAAGCTGAAGGCCTTTTTTTGTGAGCAGAACATAGATGTTCTGCAAAGCGGCCACCCAGTCTACGCTTCATTTCTCCAGTGTAGAGGAGACCACATTGTGAATAGTGAATGCAGTAAACTAGATTCTGGGAAGTGGATATTAGTGGCTGGTCTGTCCCCAGAAATGGCAACAGATGTCAAGGAAGTGAAGGGAGGAGTCAAAGATAGACCAGATAAAAGTGAGGGTGGGGTGATAATTGGAAGGGAAATCCACAAACTTTCTCAGTTTTGGACGATAGACGGAAGTGACACTGATATTGCCGAGATGTTGGAAAAAGAGTTGTGGGTGGGGTCTGGAATAGGACTGGAACAAAGAACATTCCACGTACCCTATGAAGAGACAGGCATAACTGGGACCCATGCAGGCACCCATGGCCACTCTGAAGAAAATGAGAGAAGTTAAAAGAGAAGCTGTTTTGGGTGAGGATGAGCACGGCCAAGCAGAGGATGATGATGGTGGTAGGTGGGGATGGTTCAGGCCTTTGTTCCAGGAAAAAGCAGAGAGCCCTGAACCCATCCTGGTTGGGGAGGCACATAGAACATAGAACATAGAACAGTACAGCACAGAACAGGCCCTTCAGCCCACAATGTTGTGCCGACCATTGATCCTCATGTATGCACCCTCAAATTTCTGTGACCATATACATGTCCAGCAGTCTCTTAAATGACCCCAATGACCTTGCTTCCACAACTGCTGCTGGCAACGCATTCCATGCTCTCAACTCTCTGCGTAAAGAACCTGCCTCTGACATCCCCTCTATACTTTCCACCAACCAGCTTAAAACTATGACCCCTCGTACTAGCCATTTCTGCCCTGGGAAATAGTCTCTGGCTATCAACTCTATCTATGCCTCTCATTATCTTGTATACCTCAATTTGGCCCCCTCTCCTCCTCCTTTTCTCCAATGAAAAGAGACCGAGCTCAGTCAACCTCTCTTCATAAGATAAGCCCTCCAGTCCAGGCAGCATCCTGGTAAACCTCCTCTGAACCCTCTCCAAAGCATCCACATTTTTCCTATAATAGGGCGCCCAGAACTGGACGCAGTATTCCAAGTGCGGTCTAACCAAAGTTTTATAGAGCTGCAACAAGATCTCACGACTCTTAAACTCAATCCCCCTGTTAATGAAAGCCAAAACACCATATGCTTTCTTAACAACCCTGTCCACTTGGGTGGCCATTTTAAGGGATCTATGTATCTGCACACCAAGATCCCTCTGTTCCTCCACGCTGCCAAGAATCCTATCCTTAATCCTGTACTCAGCTTTCAAATTCGACCTTCCAAAATGCATCACCTCGCATTTATCCAGGTTGAACTCCATCTGCCACCTCTCAGCCCATCTCTGCATCCTGTCAAAGTCCCGCTGCAGCCTACAACAGCCCTCTACACTGTCAACGACACCTCCGACCTTTGTGTCGTCTGCAAACTTGCTGACCCATCCTTCAATTCCCTCGTCCAAGTCATTAATAAAAATTACAAACAGTAGAGGCCCAAGGACAGAGCCCTGTGGAACTCCACTCACCACTGACTTCCAGGCAGAATATTTTCCTTCTACTACCACTCGCTGTCTTCTGTTGGCCAGCCAATTCTGTATCCAAGCAGCTAAGTTCCCCTGTATCCCATTCCTCCTGACCTTCTGAATGAGCCTACCATGGGGAACCTTATCAAATGCCTTACTGAAGTCCATATACACCACATCCACAGCTCGACCCTCATCAACCTTACTAGTCACATCCTCAAAAAACTCGATAAGGTTTGTAAGGCATGACCTACCCCTCACAAAGCCGTGTTGACTGTATTTGATCAAGCCATGCTCTTCCAGATGGTCATAAATCTTATCCCTCAGAATCCTTTCTAACACCTTGCAGACGACAGACGTGAGACTTACCGGTCTATAATTGCCGGGGATTTCCCTATTTCCTTTCTTGAAGAGAGGAATTACATTTGCCTCTCTCCAGTCCTCAGGTACGACTCCAGTGGAGAGCGAGGATGCAAAGATCTTCGCAAGTGGCGAAGCAATTGCATTTCTCGCTTCCCAAAGCAGCCGAGGACAAATCTGATCCGGGCCTGGCGACTTGTCAATCTTAATGTTTGACAAAATTTTCAGCACATCAGCTTCGTCGATCTCTATCCATTCCAGCATGCACACCTGCTCTTCAAAGGTTTCATTCACTACAAAGTTTGTTTCTTTCGTAAAGACAGAAGCAAAAAACTCATTTAGGGCTTCCCCTACCTCCTCAGGCTCCACACACAAGTTCCCTATGCTATCCCTGATCGGCCCTACTCTTTCTTTGACCATTCTCTTATTCCTCACGTAAGTGTAAAATGCCTTTGTGTTTTCCCGGATTCCTTCTGCCAAGTATGTAAAGGGATTGCATGTCCATGGTAAAGAGGAGGTGATTGGAGCCTTGTTTTCCACTTTTGGACCCCGAAGCCTTCCGGTCTCGATATCGAGTTGAATAATTTTCGAGCCTGAACTCTCCCATTTCCTAGCCCCTTACCCCACACACTAAGCCTTGTTATCACATAACCTGCCATTACGCACTATCTATTGTTAACCACTAACAATCTCCATTGACAGCTATTCAACGTCCTAGCTGGGTCGTTATCCATTCCTTTGTTCAACTGTTGTTTCCTCACATTGGGCTGTGTCCCCCCCCCTATTGTTTTCTCTTTACCCCCACCTTATCTTCTGCGCGTAAACTGACATTTTTCCTAGCTACCATCAGTTCTGAGGAATTCATGATATGGATGTGCTGGTGTTGGACTGGTGGACTATGTCAGAAATCACACACCACCAGGTTGTAGTCCAACTGGTTTATTTGAAAACACAAGCTTTCGGAGCCTCTCTCCTCCTTCAGGTGTTGAAGAGGCTCTGAAAGCTTGTGTCTTGAATTAAACCTATTGGACTATAATCTGGTGTTGTGTGATTTTTGACATTGTTCTGAGGAAGGGTTACCGGACCTGAAACATTAACTCTGATTTCTGTTCATAGATATCACCAGACGTGCCCAGCATTTCCAGCAAATTGTTTATTTGTTTTTATTATTTCCCTGTTGCGTCCAGGTCTCATGCCGGCAAAGTTGATTTTTTTGAGAAAGTTAATTGTATGCTTGTGACAGCAAGACAAGTTACATCGTTAATATTACCAAATAAGTAAGGAGTGATTTGCAACGCATGCCGCTGCCAGAGGACTGCATGCAGCAGAAGCATAAATTAAAGAATGTTACAATTCTTTCAAACATAATCGATAATGCAAAGTAATGGAATCATCCTTAAAACCCGATCCTGGACTTTGTGATGTTCTAATTTTTTTGTTGATTTTCACACATCTTTGCCCATGCTTTGATTTTACCCTTTGACTTTTTTTCACCTTTTAAAGCAAAGTGAAATCATGCAAAGTTTTTTTTAAAAAAGCTTTAGGCAGTAAACATGTGCATTGAAGCTAGAAAAGCCAGTTTACAAAATGTCACAAACTCAGTCTACTTTGAATGCAAATACCAGAGTCAAATGTTGTATATGTTGCCCATTAAGCCAGGATGGCCCCAAACTATTTTAAGATGTGGCTTCTTCAGAGCCACATGACTGTCCGTAGGGGAAATAGTGTTTATTATTGACAGATCCATCATTAAATCATTGAAGAAAGAAGCAGCCAGAGGCGATAGGTTTTGTTGGATGACTGTGAAAAGTGACTTTTGTCATGCAGCTGCCTCTTAAGAACATCTTTAAGGTGAGAAAATTTGACATTGTTATAACTATTAGAAATGGGAGAAATGATAAACTCCATTTGTAGTGACTGCATGCTTGCTGTAGTAGCATTTTTTAATTTAAATTGGCTATGTTGCTAATATAAATACCAAAAAAAAATGCACAGCTGGGAATGTGAAACAAAAACATAATGCAACAGGTCGGGCACCATCTGTGAAGCAGTCAGTCTGTGGACCCTAATGGAGGTTCACTTCCAATACATAACTTTTCCAAGCTGTCTTGCTGATTGGGCCTGACCAGTCTGGTCTGCACCTTTATTCTCTCATACTTAATGATACTAATGTAGTTTCATCTTCATATTAGATTTAAAACTGTCTCTAAAAGCCTGCCCAGTAGCTGCAATAATGGAGTTTAAAGCATTGTCACATTTAAAAATTAATGATCTACAATAAAATATTCAGTAAATTTGTCATTTCACCTGGTGAAGTAGCAATGCTTTGAAAGCTTGTGATTTCAAATGTGTCATGTGACTTCTGACTTTGCCCACCCTAGTCCAACAGCAGCACCTCCACAGAATGACATGAAGAGCAGAGCTGAAAATTCTTTCTTTCTCCCTTAAAGGCGCTAATGTCTTTCTTCCTTTCTTGGAATATGGGTGCCATAGGCTAGGGCAACATTTGTTGTTCATTCTTAGTTACCCTTGAATTGAGTGGCTTGCTTGAACATTTCAAGGGATGGTTACAAGTCAACACATGGATGTTGGTCTGGTGTCACATAGAGCAGGCATTGATGGTTCATTTCCTTCCTTGAAACATCGTGGTGAACCAGATGGGTTTTTACAGTAATCAGTTTGGGTAACGTGCTGGAAATCAAGTCCTGGTATTCCTGGAGTTGCCACAGAAATTAAAGATCTTAAAAAATACATCGGGCACCCCAATTTGTGTCTTTTAGATCCAGGTCGACAAAGAACAGGCCAGTTTCTTCACTGAACAGAAAGTGCTATTTATTTACAAGTAACTCAACTTTAACTACAGGTCAACAGTTATGAACTATCTGCATGTAACTACTAATTAGTTCTTGAATCCTCTTGTAAACTTGCTCCTTACTTACAACCGTACACCCACCCAGATGCAGACAGGGAAAATTCATGGGCTTTATGATTGGAAGGAGTGACTCAGACTGTTCTGTAGTTTCTGTTCAGAGGGTTGCTGGATGATTCTTATGGTTCCTGTGCTGATTAAAATATTTCTTCCTTCTCCAGAGATTTTCATTGGTTTGCAAGAGGCACAGGATACTGCTGAAGGACAAAATAGTTTTCATTATCTTATAATAACTTTTACTGCAGAGATCAGAGAGAGTTTCCCTGAGCTGGTTGAAGCCACGAGCTGTTCAGTGAAGTGAGTGTCATCAATAGCTGGTCTTTTGTCCATAGACCAGTTAGCTAGCTGTTGCCAGCCAAAACTCAATTTTTACGCAGTCTCTGGGACCCAACTCATCTATGGCTATGCTTCAATTCCTGCTGGAATGAGTAGCAATGATGTTTGCCATGAGTCAGAGTATTTGCTTCTAAAGCATACAGTAATTCTTCAAAATCCTTGATTTTAAAGCAGTTCTTATTTCCCTTACAATTAAAAGTGCAAAAAAAAACTGGTATTCAATAAGACCAGCTTTCAATTCAAGTTTTATTAATTGAATTTACATTTCATCAGCTGGTAGGAGATGAACTTGTGTCACCAGAGGATTTCCTGGACTTCTAGATTGCTGGTTCAGTGCACTGTCATTACCACAATGTCATCTTCCCTAAACAGTCACTACATATTCCATTTTGCCAGTCAATCAGTTAGTGGGTATTCTTCTTATACAAAGCTTAATAGTGAGTGTAAGTCATCTCAGCAAAGCATTACATAATTCATATATGTGTAATTTCCAGCAGGGGTGATTAAGTCCGGATACAAAAAGGAAATATTGGCTGGGTTTTCCCTCCTATCAAGTCAATCACAATGTTGCTACTACTGAGACTAACTAACCCAGTTTCCAACCAAGGGATGGCATCTTCAGAACTTGCAGGCAGTTGAAAGTATTGATGCTTCAGCACCTTTGCAAACTGATCCCAAGATAGTGCAATGGTATGATTAAAGATACATCTGTTTGTATCCCAAAATACTTGTTTGTTTAGCTCTTTAAACAAGGTAAAGCACTTCGTGGAAAGATTTTAAGGCGAGAGGAATACAGGTTTGTTATAATTTCAGCAACTTTTTGTCTTAAATGAAAAAAATCAGGCAACCACGTCCAGCAATTGGGTACTGGGCTCTGAATTAAAGGAACAGATTTAAATTACAGCTTTGGCTGTTGTTTGAATGTGCCTGCCTGGTGAAGCTTCTGCATTGTCAGACTTAGACTAGTGCTACCACCAGAGGGTAAGAAGCATCACTTGCCTTGTAGCAAATATTTTGCTGTCAGTGTTTGGATTGATAGCAGTTCTCACTCAGTGCCTTTATGGCTTAGAAAGGGTGGATGCTAGGAAGTTGTTTCCGTTGGGTGGGGAGACCAGGACCCATGGGAACAGCCTTAGAATTAGAGGGGGTAAATTTAAAACGGAAATGAGGAGACATTTCTTCAGCCAGGGAGTGGTGGGCCTGTGGAATTCATTGCCACGGAATGCAGTGGAGGCCGGGACATTAAATGTCTTCAAGGCAGAGATTGATAAATTCTTGATCTCACAAGGAATCAAGGGCTATGGGGAGATTGCAGGGAAGTGGAGTTGAAATGGCCATCAGCTATGGTTAAATGGCAGAGTGGACTAGATGGGCTGAATGGCCTTACTTCCACTCCTATGTCTTATGGTCTTATGTGCCAACTGCACGGGCTTGTTTTTTGTGGCTGTTTGCATCTGAGATTTTGTAAAGATCAGCTGTAAGTTAACTTTACAGCTGAGGTATTCATAGGCTTTTGAGTCTGGACTCACTTTGTTTTTATAATTGTGTATGAGGACGACATACTGCTACCAGCCCTGTTTAGTTTCTGAATCTTGATGTTTCAGCACAGAAACAGGCAAATAACAATGTTGTGTTGTTGGTGGGGTTCAGCTACTTTGGACTCATATATGTGCAGAGAATGCTAAATGCGTGGTTTGGATCATGGAGTTCAGTAACAAGATCATCACTGGTCCTGTCTCAGCCTTTGTCAGAAACACTTGCGTATAGGTTCTTTTCCTTTGTTGCTCACTTTCATAGCTCCTGTCAGTGATGTATTATGAAAATTGATGAGTTCTTAAAAGAATGAAAATCTTGTTTTATGCAATGTAATGGCTGCAAAAGATTATTGTCAAACTGGTTTTGCATTATTGTGATCAGAGATAATGGGAACTGCAGATGCTGGAGAATCTAAGATAACAAAGTGTGGGGCTGGATGAACACAGCAGGCCAAGCAGCATCTTAGGAGCACAAAAGCTGACGTTTCGGGCCTAGACCCTTCATCAGAAAAAGGGGATGGGGAGAGGATTCTGAAATAAATAGGGAGAGAGGGGGACGTGGACTGAAGATGGACAGAGGAGAACATAGGTGGAGAGCAGAGTATGGGTGGGGAGATAGGGAGAGGATAGGTGAGTCTGGGGAGGATGGACAGGTCAAGGGAGTGGGATGAGGTTAGTAGGTAGGAAATGGAGGTGCGGCTTGAGGTAGGAGGAGGGGACAGGTGAGAGGAAGAACAAGTTAGGCAGGCGGGGATGAGCTGGGCTGGTTTTGGGATGCAGTGGCGGGGATGGGAGATTTTGAAGCTGGTGAAATCCACATTGATACCATTGACCTGCAGGGCTCCCAAGTGGAATATGAGTTGTTGTTCCTGCAACCTACGAGTGGCACCCTTGTCTGCCTTCCGGAGAGACCACTCTTTGCGTGACTCCCCTCCAACCCCACCACACCCAGCACTTGCCCCTGCAACCTCAGGAAGTGCTACACCTGCCCCCACACCACCACCTCACCCCCATCCCAGGCCCCAACTTTCCACATCAAGCAGATGTTCACCTGCACAATGTGGTATACTGCATCCATTGTACACGGTGTGGCTACCTCTACATTGGGGAAACCAAGCGGAGCCTTGGGGACTGCTTTGCAGAACACCTATGCTCATTTCGCAGTAAACAACTGCACCTCCCAGTCGCGAAGCATTTCAACTCCCGGTTCCATTCCTTAGACAACATGTCCATCCTGGGCCTCCTGCAGTGCCATAATGATGCCACCCGTAGGTTTTTTGCAGTAAGTCATTTTATTACCATTGCTCTGATTTCTTTCTGGCTGAAGATGAAGACCTCTTGCAAGTTACAAACATAAATGTACATTTTGTTCTTTCATGAAAGCAAAGTTGAAGTTTGGACTTAGATATTTAAACTCTTTCTCCTCCACTCTTGCCAATTTGAAAAAAAGCACTAAAACACAATTGCAAACTGTGGCAACAAACTGTGCAGCAACAAAGTTCACTTGCTAACGATACCAGTCAATGGTGTCTTTTGAAAGGCGAAGAGTGAATGTATTTGCTGAGACATGCACAATGAAAGCTGTTTTCAGTGGAAATATGAAACTGATTGTTCCAACTTCATTTTACATATGATTTTATATCTGCAAGAGCAAGTAAGTCTGTGTAGCTGTTGTTCTGCAGGCTTTACGTGCAATGAAATGCCTGATATGCATTGCTTTTCACAAGTATTGACTGATGTAAACTCACTGGTATGTATACACCAAAGTATGTTTCTTCATCTATAAAGTACAACTACATTGACTTGATTTCGCCAGTCTTTCTTCTGTACAAATATGGAGATAGCTTAACAATAAATGCTCCCAGTTTCGTAAAATATGTTTGCCTTCATTATATGGCACTTGCTAAGCTTGAATTGGAGAAGAGGGAGAAAAGTTTTTTTTTGGGTGTATTAAATTATGGGAAGTGCACTGTATGACCAATGTTTTCTTTCTCTCAACAGAGTATTGGGAAAGGATCCTTATGGTGTATAGACCCAGAATATAGACAAAACCTCATTCAGGCTTTGAAAAAGACACCCTACCATCCGTACTCCCATGTTTTTAATACACCTCCCACTTCCCCACGAGGATATCAAAGGTAAGCATGTGTACTGTTGCATTTACTCAGTCGTCATTTATCTGTGTTAATGATGGTGATTTGGATGTGTATTGCTTCAGAAGTGGAACAGGAGGGGTGGAGACTGAAAATGTCTGTTTATGCCTATGTCATTGTGTAAGTAAGGAATCAGAGGTTGAAGCTTCCCTGTGGTGATGTTGAGTTTCATTCAGCAGCTATGTGGAGATCTGAGGGGAGAGGTGTACTGTCTTGTTACAGAGCTAAGGCACATTCCAGCACATGCCTAGACCATCAATTGTCAAAAGAGAGATTGGGAGGAACAGCTGGGCTGAGAAGGAAACTGCCATACATCTGCCTCGCTAGGTGATTAGCATGATGGTAGCCATGGAAGCCGGAATGTTGCCATAGCAGCACATAGCTGAGACAGGTGCAGTTGCATCTCGAGTTCTATTTTGTTGCCTGGCAAATGGACAGGCTGTTAGCATGTGGAATTACACAGTTGCCTTGACAACACTTTCTCCAAAGTGGCTCCAGTTGGCTTCCAGCCTCTTCTGTTATTTTTTGTTGCAAGTGTGTATGTTTTGTACCTGCTTTATTTCCCCCCTCCTGTCTTCATAAATATCCACAGAAGCGTACTTGATCCGAGATGACAACTCGAGGTCAGCTCGCTCTAGGAGATTAAAACAAAATGGGACTCAGTGAAGCAACAGAGTAATCTAGGGGAGAAAAAAAATCTTGTAAAACCAGAGTGCCTGTGATGTATATATAGTCAAGCCCTAACTATCGAATACAAAAGGTTCCTGTGGTATATTGCCTTTGACATTGCAGGTTTTTATGTTTCTCTGAAGCAGTGGAAATGTTAATCTACCCTTGACAATTTTTCTCTGCAAGTAAACGTGCATGTCTTAAAATCTTAAACCTTTGGAATGTAGGGAGCTTAAATGCAGTAGAAATATTTTTTTACGGCATTAACTTGCCTCCTTTAATTAATGAGCTGAAGTGGGGGACATCAGGGAGGAGAGAAATATATCTCAATGGATTCTAAATACTGTTCTTTCAGGTGTCAGTTCACAGCAAATTAGAGTATTTATAAATAAGCCAACATTTGAGTACCCTGTCTTGTGTGTGCATTTGATTGAAAAAGTGTGAACAGTGAATCTGTGCATTTGTAGCCTGCTTAGCGTGGCAATAGTAAAGCGGCTGGCAACCCTTTTTAACTGCTGTGGCCATTTTTGTTTATTTCCAGCCTGATTTTAGTGTCTCAAAATGGTTCAGACCACTTGAAGTCAGCTGAAGTTTTATATCTTTAATGACCTTGTTGTTGACTGAAACAGTAAACGTTGTTAGATATTCAGGGAAATGTTTTCCAATACTGCATTTGGGAAGGATGACATCTTTGGAATTGATGTTAACTCCTGTACTTAACTGTTGTAGTGCTGTGAAGCTTCACTCTCCTCATTGAGTATGCCATGTGGTGATGAAATTTCCTCCATGTGCAAATGTGCTGGTTTAGCAAAAGGCTGCTGTGGTTCAAAAGTTAAGTGTGTGTATCCCAGTTTGTGATTTTTTAAAATCATAGAATCCTTACAGTGTGGAAGCAGGCCATTCAAATCCACCAACCCTTTGAAAAGCATCCCACCCAGACCCACCCTCATACCCTATCCCCATATTCCACATTTTCCATGGCTAATCCACCCGGCTTGCACATCCCTGGACACAATGGGCAATTTAGCATGGCAATCCACCTAACCTGCATATCTTTGGACTGTCAGAGCAGCCTAGAACACCCAGGGGAAACCCACACAGACATGGGGAAAAAGTGCAAACTCCGCATATAGTTGCCCAAGGCTGGAATTAAACCTGGGTCCCCAGCACTGTGAGGTACCGAGTCACCATGCCACCCAGAAATATTTGTCTGTTCTGGATTTCTACCCTAGACTATTCGGTCCATCCTGTCTGCACTGACCCTCCCAATAGCATCCCAAACAGACCCAGACTCGCTTGATCCCCATAATCTTGCATTTGCCATGGCTAATCTACCTAGCCTGCACGCTACAGGGCAATTTAGCATGGCAAATCCACCAAGCCTGCACATCTTTAGACTGAGAGGAAAGCAGAACGCCCAACAGAAACCCATGCAGACATAGAGAACGTGCATACTCCACACAGACAGAATCAAATCCCAGCTCCTTTCACTGTGAGACAGCAGTGGTAACCACTGAGCCACCGTGCTGCATTTTTCTTTTGTGTTGTTGCTGGATTTAACGAGATCAATCAGAACTATTTTGTTGTTATTTTGAGTAATTGGTTCAGCCCTATAGAGCCACTAGCCTGTGGTTTTGATGTGCAGTCCCATCCAGGCTCGTTATTTAAGATGGTTTATTAATATGATAGGTCTCTAAATTGAGCAGTGACTGCTCAGCATTGATAGTAGTTGGGATTATAGAAACACACAGCACAGAGATCATTCAACCCGTCATGCTTTTGCTGGCTCTTTTGAAGAGTGCACATGCTTAGTCCCACAGCACTATTCTTGCCTTTTAATCTTTTATATGTCTCAAATACCTGTCCAACTTCCTTTTTAAAATTTTCTATGGAATAAACGTCTGCCACTTTTTTGGGTGGGGTGTTCCAAATCCCTAAAACAGCATAAAAAATTCTCTGTCCTCTAGATGTTTTTACCAATGATTTTAAAATCTCTGAAGTAGTTATTACTCTAGAATACTAATTTCAATAGCAGAATCACTGCACCTGAAAATTGATGTAGATAAAAACCCTTCTGTGCGCATTTTAACCTCATTCTTAGTGATGAAGTACAAAATCTGGTGCAAAACTGGTTTCGTGCCTACGGTTGTCCATGCTGTGAATGTTTAATCTCCATTTTAGCATATTTTAAGGGAGTTGGGGCAGAGATATGGTACTATTCTGCGTAGAATTGTTACAATGCAGGTGACCATTCTACCCACCTAGTAAATGCCATCTTTATGCAGTAGTAATTTGACTAGTCCCACTCTACTACCCTTTTTCTGTAACTTGAAAAATTATTTCCATATACTTAACTGTTCATATACTTAACTGATTAACTTTGAAAATACAATTGAATCTGCCTCTGTGACTCTCTCAGGAGTGAGTTCCAGATTCTAACCACTGATTGCATAGACGTTTGCCCTCCTATCACTGGTGCTTGTCCTGATCACTAAATTTATGTTTGCAGGTTCCTTTATCCTTCCTGTTTTCTCTCTACTCTGTCTAGCTCCCTTGGAACTTTAAACCCTTTTGTTAAGTGCGTTCTCCACCTTTATTTCTTTCTCCAATTTATCCCATGTAACTCAAGTCCCTCATCCATTCTTCACCTTCCTCGATGTTTTTATGGCCTTCCTAAAGTGTGGTATTTGGAATTATACAAAACACTTCAGTTTAGGCCATAATAATATTTTATACAAGTTCATCATAGCTTTTTTAAAAGTTCTGTCTACTTCTGTTTATAAAGTACTGAGTTGTCTACGCCTTTTTATCCACTTCTGTGTACCCTGTCAACAATTTATGTACACACACCTCCAAAATTTTTCATTTCCACAAACCTGTTAGATATGCACTCTATGGTTTGTGTTTCCCCACTCTTGTTCTTCCCGACAAGATGTATAACTTAAAAATTTAACACAAAAGTGTCATGTCCCAGTTTTCTGCTTGCTCCATCAGCCTATCTATCCCTCTGAATTTTATCCCTAGTTGCTGGTATTTTTGACTTTCGGTATCTGCTGATTTCTCTCTGAGCACCCAACTCTCTGTTATTAGTATGTATATGGCAAGAAAAAAAGTAGAACCAGTTCCCATTCATGGGAGGCTGCCAGTGTATTTTTATCCAGTCCAAAACAACTAATTTGGCTTTCTGTTACCAGACAAATTTGTTTTCATGCTGTACATGT